>NC_079406.1:24228879-24528879 GCF_029220125.1 Pseudoliparis swirei
GTGTGGCGACGGCTTCTGTTTACTGAAACCGGCCGTCTGTAACGTTGAGGCACAGCCGTCTTCTCTGGAGGCGCTTTTGGGAAAAGCCTGATGTAGAGGACTTCTTCTCTGGTTTTATGTCAGATTAGATTAGATAATCCTTTATTAGTTCCACAGTGGGGACATTTCAGGATCACAGCATTAGAGCATTAATAAAAATAAAAGATACAAATAAAACACAATACTAAATACTAATACTAAAATACTAAATATACAGAGGAAACTATATATATATATATATATATTAGAGATGCACCGATCAGGTTTTTGGCGCCGATCACCGATCACTGAAATCAGTATCTGCCGATCCAATTATACCGATCACCGATCACGGTGTCGATTGACGCATTCTATTTATTGTGTAGCATTATTGCCTAGGACTATGAGGAAATACATATATAAAGCAACTCAAACATTAAAGAAATTACCGATTTCTTTAAATATTTAGGACTTTTACTTTGAAAAATGTCCTAATTGATACATTAAAATTGTTTGATTGCTATTGTAGGGGATTTCAGATATGTATGGAACACATCTGCATTATTCATTTCCTGGAACTCTTGGGGAAATCTATACAGGACTTTTCTTAACATACAAAAGTCTGACTTATTTTTATAAACTCTTCCTTGGTACAGTAAAAATGTTTTAATGTTAGCATAATTTAAGCTAAATCTCAGAAACAATCTATAAAGATACAAAATCAGTTCATTGTTTACTTTTATATGTTCGTGTATGATTTGTCGACATCTTATTTTGAAAAACGGATGTTGTTTCACGTGGTTCTTTCCGCTAACGTTATCAAAACCCTCGCGTGCTCCCGATCGAATGCGTTTACCGTGAACATTAGTCTATAGGGGCAGACATGTAAGAGTCGGCTGAGTTGACCCAGAGATTCAACTCTGGGGACGGGGACGCCGCTCGGTGGTGAGGATCCCCTCGTGGACCTCTCACTCTGCGGCCCTCGCCGGGCGCATTGTCTCCGTTGCGATGCGCGGCGATTGAAACGTATCTGATAGTTCTCGCAGATGTGACGTCATCTGATCGGCCGTTTTGAGAACGCCGATCAAAACCGATAATGGCAATATCGGCCGATATGGATCGGTGCCGATCAGATCGGTGCATCCCTAATATATATACATACATACATACACGCATACACATATATATATATACACACGCATATATATATATATATATATACACAAGGCAGTGACCAAAGTGATTTTCCAGCAGGTTAAAGTGTAATAATAATAATAACTTTATTTATATAGCACCTTTAAAAACAGAGTTTACAAAGTGCTCTACAGAGAATCAAAACAAATATAATGGTAAGATATAAAATAAAAAAACAACAGACAAACTAAATTAGGGGAACCAAAGAACTGCATAAAAGGACGACAACACTTAAAAGCTGTTCTATAAAAATGGGTTTTAAGAGGTGATTTAAAAGCAAGATCCTGATTCTGCGAGCCTTATAACGTAACGTGGGGGAACAATGTGTTTATTTCCAAAAATCGTAGATGTGTGATGTAACAAATGCGAAGCGTCATTTACCCTCGCAAAAGAACCGAGTGAGGAAGAACGAGGGTTAAATAATCCTCGGTTGAATTGCGATAGTGCTTTTCATATGATTGTTATTTTACATCCTTCGTGTTCAACGCTCATTAAACTAAGGGGGGAAATAATAATTCACTAATGAGGGCAGTGGGAGCACAAAGTGAGCCGGGTTGAGGGAGAGAAAGCAGAACCAGCTCATTTGACCCGGATGAGTGACGCTTGTGTGTGGGTAGCGGAGGCATAAATAGTCTGTGTGGTTAATTGTTGTTTGTTAAAAATCCCAAAATAAACGCAGCAACAAAAAAAAGAAGTCGATCACGGCACGGTGGATGAGTAACGGTCTCGTTGCGGCTTTCATCAGCGACAACAAATGCATACAAGTGACTGATGAATAAATGCAACGGAGACGATCGAATGTTTGGCAACGATACGGAGACGCACGACAAAGAAAACAAAGACAATAAACGCAACGGGGAAAATGATGTACGGCACAAATATAAAGCCCATAATAATCTGCGGTTTTTGCAAGTCCCCGCAAAAGTTTCCCTGAAATAAAAGAGTGAGTGTTTTCTACGATTTAGAGCCATGCGAGCAGAACGCCGACTCGGCGGATTAATTTTTATTTTTATAGGGAACATCTAAAAGAAAGTCGGTGGAAAATATGACCCGACGTAAAGAAACATGATCCGTGCCCGTGAAACGGCCGGCACGTCACGTTAAGGTATTAACGGCACATCTGAAACACGTATCTGGACATTTACGCGCTACATGTCGCGGTAAGTGACGATATTAAAGGCTTCTTCGTGACCACCGACCACCACAGATGGACAAGCGTAGGAGTCGCAGGCCCGCTGACTCCCCGTAGACCACAATGCAATGCAGCCGCTGTTCTCCTCGTAAACCCTCAGCCATTCACACATCTATAAAATACTATATGTTATCGCGTGTGTGACGACAACCCAGTGTCAGAAATACACAAGCAAGAGCAAAACTGAACATTAGAAATATAATTTTTTCCCGATATCACGAGCCGAGGGGCAGAATTTCCTCTCATAATTTAATGAACTTGTCAAAAATATCGTCGCCCATGTGACCCGGTCCAGTTGCCGTATCATGTTTTGGTTTTCGTCGTCTTATTACCTTCGCATTGAAAATGCGGAAGGTTATGTTTTGATCGCTGCGTATTTATTTATTTATTTGTATGCGTGTTCCTCGCATAACTCAAATAGAATTAAACCGAATCGCATGAAATTTGGTGGGATGATTGGTTATTATCCGGGGACCATTTGATTAGATTTTGGGATCGATTGGGTCAAAGGTCAAGGTCATGAAAAGGTCAAAATCTTCTTTTTACCATCGCGCGGTCAATTTCCATCCAATTGGCATGCAACTAATGCCAAAATGATCATAATTCAATGCCCAATCTTGTGAAATGCGAAGGTATGCGCTCTACCGAGTGCCCATTCTAGTTATTGCCGTTTTTATGAGGATCGCTCATATGCTGTAAGCCTGAAAAGTGTATTTATTATTTTTGAACAAAGGTTCAATGTTATTTCACAAGTTTTCAAAAAGTGCCCCCAATTTCTTTTTAAATGCCCCTAAATTTTAGTCGGTGGGGCAAAAATAACCCCCGATATATAATATGTCAATCTGCTACCCTGCAACAACATACACGGTTATTAAGGGCGGGGCTTATTTTGAAAGGGACGCCCACATTAGAACAATGTCTGGATCGTTTTCCTTTCTTTTTGTGCCGTTTTGTAACATTGCAAGCCAACCAGAGTGACGACTGTCTCCTCCTATTGTTTTCTGACACCCCCCCCCCCCCCTCTTTCTCCTCTGCCCCTGCAGGATGATGTGCGAGACGGTTCGTTATGAGAGACACGAGGCCAACGAAGTGCTGTACTAGTAAGTACCGCGGCGTCTGCGTGCAAACGGACGTCGAGGATGTTTATTCGGTCGAATTCTTGCATATCTACGCAAAATTAAAAAGACAACGTGTGTGTGTGTGTGTGGGGGGAAGGGGAGGAGCCAATGTAAATTAAATTCTGTGTGATTAAAGCACACCTCGTCTCGTTACTCGGCGTAAAGGATGAGTTTAAGCTCAGAGGCGGTCAGTCGACGCTTGTGTGTGTGTGTGTGTGTGTGTGTATATGTGTGTGTCAATGTCACAATAAACCACTCTCCAGCAACGCTGAAGAACCAGAACCCAGAAGGTTGAGTTCAATAAGGCCGCGTACCGAGTCCAGGCAGAAACACCTGCAGCCGCGACGCCTCCTTCGACGCCAGCTCGTCGCTCGCGTGCGTCCTCCTAAAGCCGTTTTGACCTTTTTCCTGTCCGCTTCTGATCGTGTTGGGACCCCTTTTTTGTTTTGTTTTAAAGGCTGCATCAACTCCAGTAAGCTGGGCGTTGGACTGCGGTCGCACGCCGACGTGTTCCCAACACCCACCATGAGAATCAAGAGCGTTAATTAACAGAATCAGCCTCTCGAGGGGCGACAGAGGGCACGATGTCCCTTTTGCTGCCCCTTGATCCCCTGCGTAGGCGTGTGTGTGTGGTGTTGATGCGGGGGTCTGTATGTATGTGTGTGTGTGTGTTGGGGGGGATGACGGGGAAGAGTCAACACTTCATTAGAAACCCGTCGGTCGTGTGGGACCTGATTAAACAATAGGAATGCAGATCAGGCAGTGGTCGCATAATTGACTCCAGTTACAGCAAGATTCCCTCAGGTCACACACACACACACACACACACACACACACACACACACACACACACACAGAGAGAGAGAGAGTCTCTTTGCTTTTCTAGAGGTATCATTAAAGAGCATTCTTAGATTTTCTGCTCAAATTCTCCTAAAAAATGTAAACATGCAAATAACAACAAAGTGGACGCACACATTTTTTTTTATAAACGTTTTTTTTTTTGTACAACTCGCAGTGTGGACGACCTCCGATATCAATATAACCCCCACACACAGACACGGGTCACAGCTTCATCAACTCGGGCTCCTCTGGACTCGGCGTTGGGTGTGGTGATATTAAATTAATATTATTTTATTTACGTTCAGACATTGTTCACTGGTCCTCCACATTGCATGTTATGCAATGAGGAAAGTGTATTTATAATAATAATAATAATGGATCTCAGAGTGCCACAGAGCCAGTACATAGTTAAAACTATAATAGAAAATTCATTAAATCTATTTATTTGGTACCGATCCACGCAGAAATCCCATCGTAACCATTTAAAGATGTTTTTCAATGAAAATGAGAAATAAATGCTAAATAATCATAATTTTGTCATCGGTCATACGTGTGCATCTTATGTAAAAGAGGAATACCAGAAGAGTAGAATGAAACGACTCTTCTAAGTTCACATCAACACAGCCGGTTATTGTCTTTTTTTAATTTTTATTTCTTCATTGTTTGATTTAATTAGTTCGCGTGTCGCGGTTTCTCGTCGCGTCCGTGCACGCCTGTTTGCGCGCCGGCATCAGCAGTCTGTCGGAGCGCCTCCCGACAAGAGCCGGGTGTTAAACAGCGGCGCAGGAGATTGACTTTCCTCCCGCGCGAGATCTTAATCAAGCTTCTCTCGTGAAAGCTCCGAGCTTTTAACGGCCTCGTCTGTTTCTAACGACGGCAATAATCTGCAGGGAAACGAGGGCTCTAAAAGTCAATGGGGAATTTAATTGTGATTGTATCTCCTATTAAGTTGTGTAAAAATTGTGCTCCCCGTACATCGGGTCATATGTCAAAGGGGTTCATTTCCTTGAAGGGAGGGGGGAAAAAAACAGGTTGCTTTTAGAAATGCTACAGGCGGAGACGCCGCTCTGGTTCCTGGGATCAGACACGAGCGTGTAGGGAGAGCTTTCAGAAGGTTGTAACGAAACAGTTACATGTATATGTGTAGTGTCCGGCCGGTGTGTTGTGCGTTGGACTGTTGGAGTCACTCGGGGGTCAGCGGGCCAGAAGGATCCTGGCAAACCTCGACTAGCAGGTCAATAAGTCCGATTGGCGGTTTTCCTTCGCGCGGACGCCATCGGGACGTTCGCCCCAAAAGAGGAAATGATTCTCGGCCTCCGGTCATGTTCCCACACCACGACACCGCAAGAGCTTTCTTACTTTCAGCCCCAGTGAGCAAGACGGGTAGATTGCTCCATAGCGACCGGTTAGAGGAAGTCAACAGTAGCGTATATTGATCCATAGATTTTAATGTTCATGCCCACCGGCGCGTGTGAGGGGAATACCTGCCTGAGGGGAAACCGACGAGCTCGGACCGGGGAACCTCCGTCAATCATCGAGTTCAAAACACACATACGGCGTGACGCTTGTGATTAGAGGCGACTATGGGTCAGTGGTTAGCAGGTCCGTCTTTCAATCAGGGGGTTGGAGGTTCAATCCCCGCCCTAGTCGATGTGTCCTTGAGCAAGGCACTTAACCCTGAGTTGCTCCCTGTAGCTGCGTCTACAGTGTATGTAACAGGATTGTAAGTCGCTTTGGATAAAAGCGTCAGCTAAATGACATGTAATGTAATGTAGAGGAGCTGTCTGAAGATCACGCTTCAACACACGGGACGAAATGAGACGAGAAGACTTTTTAGAAGCCTGAGGTGGTGACCAACCAACAGTCTAAAAACTCATTGTGTGTGTATATTTATTTATTTATATATATACTATATCTATATTTATATATAGATATAGTATATATTTATTTATATATTTATTTATATATATATATGTATTTATATATATCTTTATATATAATATATATATATATCTTTACATATATATTTATTTATATTTATTTATATATATTTATATATATACTTGTATATATATATATACGGCAAGGGCCGTAAAGGCTTATTATTTATATAAATATAATACGCCTCTCCGGCCCTTGCTTGATATAAATTGGAGCAAATGCCATTGTCTGGCAGCCATCTTTCTTCCCTTTGAGGACGTTTTCCACAGAACAAAATCCTGACTCCATAGCAAATGTTGTTTCTTCTTCTTTTTTCTTCCATAATGTTGGGAGAGAGAAAAGCACTCCGATTCATACCGATGACCCAGTTAATGACCCGCACACTCCCACTCCCTCTCTAACTGTCCCCGACAGTTGGCAGTCCTGAAGCAACGATGGGAGGACGAGGGTAATTGTTATAAAAGTATTACATTTTTCCTGCCTGGGGATTTAGATTGCTAGAGTGCAAACACTACACACACAGTCTCACACACACACACACACAGTCACACACACACACAGTCACACACAATATGTCATGAAAACATCCCACGCTGTGAATCCACAGATTATGGTGCTAAAGCGTTCCTGAGGTCGAGGCTGACCTGGCACTTTTCACCGAGGCTGGGGAGGAGGGCATCGCACCTCCTGGTCTGCCTTTTAACCCGTTTCCATGTCAGCTCTTTCCATGTGACCCTTGACCTTTTTGACCCATCGCTAATTTGTGTGGTTCAGCTGTAAACTCCACCCATGTGCGACGCAATAGCGTTTTCTCGTTTGGAAGTCTTTATTTCTTTACGGGGACATCAAACTACGGGCATTGGAGTCAAATAATGTGAGTTTTGCATTTTAATTTGATTTTTTTTCCCTCTTAATTAATAACTCGTCCATCAACACAACGTTAATTGGCACCATTGTTCCCCGTGTGATAGACGACGGTTTTGAACCAGACGATTGAAGACCGGAGCAATTTTAGCGACTGTTGGATTAGTTGAGAGAATAATTGGCAGGTTAATGACGATGAAAGTAATTGTTAGTTGCAGCCGTACGTTTAATAATTTAATAATCAGTTTTTTTCCCCTCCGAGGACGTCAGAAGTGAAGCCTGTCCGTCTTTCGTAGTATTTCAATGCGTTTCAAGTTCAAATAAGCAGCGTTTACGATGTTTTTCTCCGTTTCTGTCGTCATGGAAATGACAACTGACAGTCAGGTCGGGTTGTAGTGTTGCGAAATCACATTTTACCCTCGCAGGCAGTTCTCTACATGTTTTAATTAAGGTTATTAAATGAGGAAGAAGAAGTCGTCCAAGTCCAGCGAGCTGTTGCCGGGGGAGACGAAACTAAAACGGCGTCCGTCGGGTCTCGCAACACAACTTCTTCTAAACCTGCTGTTTTCTTGTTTTTAACGTATAGCTCAAAAAGCATCGGTAACATCCGATCGTTACTATTTAAAAGAACAGCCGAGATTCATCGTGAGCGCGAATGACATCGTCATAGAGGAGGAAGACGATGAGGAAGACGGAACTCGGAAACGTTGTGAATGCGCCGCGCCGCCGTAGTCTGAGCTCGTTGTTAATCAGCTGCAGCAGGAGGATGGAAGTGACCTCGTGCCCCGGCGCTCACTAACCAGGCGTACGTGTTCCCCCGGGTGGCGTCTGTGCAGCGGAGCGCGGCCCGCTGGTGGAAACGTAATGAGTAGAACATCGGGAGTCAGTGGGAGGATAAATAATCTCATATTTGTGTTTTAGTAGGTAATGATGCACGATTACTAACGGAACTTCTCAGTAATTAATAAACTACCAGGTTGCACAGTTTCCCGACCAACGCCTGTACAGCACCCGCCACAATAAGAGTCTACTCAGTGGTTTTCAAATGTTACGTATAGACGGCTGAAGTAAGAGGTTTGATCCATTGATTACAGTGATTACAGTCAAGTATATATGTATATATAATTTTTATTTATATATATATTTTTATATATATATATACTTGACCAAACCCCAATCTGCTCGTCAGAAACCTTTTGTTGTATTCAAACTCTTTAAATAACATTTAACCAGTAACCTCGGTCCTCTCCCTCTTTTTCTTAGCTTTAAAAGCTCATATTTTTAGCTGCTAGGTTGTATTGGGCTTTTGTTTTGAAACTCCCGTCGTCGGTCCTTCCTGTCGGATAAGTATTGATAAGATCCAAACGGAGGAGGAGGAGGGGGAGGAGGAGGGGAGGAGGAGGAGGCGGAGGAGGAGGAGGCTTTATTTTTGCACCTTGTCAGTCGGGTGTGCCGTCTCAGCCTCATTAGCTCTGCAAGACAAGTGAGGAAGGAGGGGTGAGACTTTGTTCCCGTGATTAGGGAGGAAAAAAACAAACTCCGTCAGCACGGCGTGCGTTTGTGCACCGGGCGCTTTTTTAAACAAGTGCGACCATCATTTTACCTTTTCGGCAAGCAAGAACCAGTCCCACATCGCCGACGGCTCACTGGCCATCGATTCTCTCTCTCTCTCTCTCTCTCTCTCTCTCTCTCTCTCTCTCTCTCTCTCCCCCCCCTCCCCCTTCTGGTTTCAATTAAAAACCGTCCCACCCAGACCAGGTGAACGATATTCAGCGATAATGACACAAGTTGCTGCCTTCTCAACGCCGGAGCGCCTTCAAGTGCAAATGTTTGATTTCTGTGATGAGGAGATGTGTTTTATTTTATTTTTTATAACAGTCCCAGCTGGTAAGCAGACGGGCGGAGGCTTCACTCGATGCTGCGGATTTCATGGCAAAGCTAATTACGGGTTTTCGCACCCTCGGGCGAAGCTTTTCACAGTGACACCTGAACCGATGCAGGCTGATAATGAAGCGGCACATCTGGAGGTCTTCTTCTTTTCACACTTTTATAAAAACAACTTGTTCGAAATAATTTGACATTCTGGGCATTCTACGTTCTCGCCTTGAGCTGGATGAGAAGTTTGATACCGCTGTATAAAACAAGACGAGCTGCTTTCTAGTATATATATTTACAGTTGAGGCACAAGAGTGGAAATTATCCTCATCTCAAGCAAATAATATTTCCCAAAATGTTCAAATATCCTTATAAGGAATAATGCAAATATTTGTGATATTTTCCTTTTCTTAATTCTACATATTTTTTCTATATTTTTTTCTTTATTTTTTCTTAATTCTATATATTTTCTCTTAATTATATATACATAAATATATACATATATATCTACATATATATATATATGTGTATGTATATATATATATGGATATATATAATGTAATATAATTATCTAGCATTTATCAAAGCTTCCTTTATTCCTGATGCTTAGTTCTAGTTCAATTTTAGTAAAAACTCAAATGTTGACACAAGTCAAACTCGCACACTTTGAGTATCTGTTTTGTCAGAATGACGAAATAAGCAATAACGGTAATAAAAGAACAAAACGAGAAAGGCATAAAAGTATTAACATCTTTCGAGTTCCTGCAGCTCCAGTTGTTCCGAGTCGTCGGGGTGATATGAAAGCGGTTTCCTGACGAGTCTATTTCTGTCCGCCGCACTGCCGAAACTCAAGAGCTCATCGTGTCACATTCCCAGCGCCAAAAAAAAGACGATATCGGTGTCATGAGAACGCACTTCCCTCTCTGGGTTTCTACTTCCTCTTTCCTGTACAGAGGCCGTCAGGTGACCTGTGTGACGCAACCGAGAAACCGCAATTCAGCTCGAATTGAAACGAGGAATCCTATTTTTAAATTTTATTTTTTAACCAAAATCCATAAATAACTAAACGTCATTTTCTTCTATTTTCGCAGACTTCGCTCGGAGCTCGTACGTCGCGTCGGCCGTTGAACCCAAAGCCGGCGCTAACGTCGCTATCCGTAAACACGGCGCCTGTTTACATTCACGGCGAGTCAACGCGGCGTTCTCTCTGATAATCCGGCGTGAACAAGTGCGTCTGCGTCTCGGCCTTGTGAGATTATCTGGTTGCGATCCGCTGGCCGCGCACGTCACCAGATAAACTAGAGCGCCAAAACAAACTGAACGGACGCATTAAACTAAACTTCCATCCTTTTTATAAAAAAAAATCACCAGCATGCTTTTTTAATACCGACGGTGCATTTTATTTCTGAATTTCTTATCTTCTAAACTAAATTGTTTATCTTGAGGCAACCCCCCCAGTGTGTGTGTGTGTGGACGACTCCTCAGTTCATTCATAGTTCTCTCTCTCCTACACATGTTTTCTCCCTTTAACAACTTCTTTTTTCATTTATTTTTTATATAAAAGTTATGATCTGATGAAAAACACAGTATAGTGGTGCCAACTTTTCTTTTTTTTCTGCAAAGAAAGTAGCAAGAAGCTCCAAAAGTTTCTAAATCTAACCTCAGGCCGCCCCTTTTTGGATTTTCTACATTTATAGATCAGTAGTTTTTTTGTGTGTGTGTGTTTGGAAAAATATGACAAACCCCCGTCACAGTTTCCCAAAGTTGCTGCCCTTTTCATTTCTGGTGTTGTGTTACTAACATAAACAAATTCCTCACCGCCACATTCATAGTGGACCAAGAATGTCAGCAGTGTCTCTTTTAGCTTTTATTTTCTTCTAAAAGATGACCTGAACGGCTGTGCAGGGTCTCTACACATACAGAGTTTGTTTCCAATAAACTAATACTAAGTTCAAGAAAATAGAAAGTTGATCATTTGAAAGTGAAGTCGATGCGCTCTGTAGCGGAAACTCATCCTGACCTTATCCTTTTAATTTGAAATTATAAATACTGCCGAAAGAGTTGTTTTTTCCTCCAAATTGCTGAATTAAATCCAACATGGAGGTTTTTGCGTCTCGCCAGTTTTACACAATTCCCGAGCCGCTCCCCCGTGTCCTTATTTTTTCGTCCATCCCCGATAAAGAACATCTGATTGGTGCTCACTGCGTCTCCTTCTTTTCTCTCTTCCAGCCCCGACGACGTCGGCAGCTGCTGGTACATCCTGTTGTCCGGCTCCGTCTTCATCAAGGAGTCCATGTTCCTGCCCAGAAGCAGGTGGGTCCTCCTCCTTCTGAACATGAACTGTTTTATTAGTTCGCCCTTCAAAGCTCATTCAGAGCGTTCACATCGGGGGGGATTAAAAAGCTAATCCTCTCAAGAGAGAGAGAGAGAGGATTTTAATTTCTGCTATCTCCAAAAAGGTTTGTTTCCACGTTATCAACGAGGAGTAAATACAGAGGTCGTCTTTCACCCCAAATTGGCTTTTTAAACGCTGTTCGTGGCGTTAAGGTTTCAGAGGACACGCCGGCTTGTTGTTTGTTTCTGAAAAGGGGAAGGTTTAAATCTGATAATTACTTAATTACCTTCGCATTGAAAATGCGGAAGGTTATGTTTTGATCGCCGCGTATTTATTTGTATGCGTGTTATTCGCCTAACTCAAAAAGTATTAAACCGAATCGCATGAAATTTGGTGGGATGATTGGTTATTATCCGGGGACCATTTGATTAGATTTTGGGAACGATTGGGTCAAAGGTCAAGGTCATGGAAAGGTCAAAATCTTCTTTTTACCATAGCATGGTCAATTTTTATCCAATTGGCATGCAACTAATGCCAAAATGTTCATAATTCAATGCCCAATCTTGTGATATGCGAAGGTATGCGCTCTACCGAGTGCCCATTCTAGTTTTTCTTTTAATAAGAAGAAAGAAAGCGGTCCGCCGCTGCCACCTGCAAGCTCACAGAAGGTTTCATTTATATCTACTTTATTTTTTCTCTCCAGCCAATGAACAAAATGATTACAATCAGACAAAAGGACATATAAATACAAATAAATTAAACTATTTTACAATACAAAAACACGTGTTGTACAGTCTGTACGTGTATATATCGCGCAGCACATTTGTACACGTGATTTCACTGAGCGCTGCTGGTGTCTTGCATTTCATTGCGAGGCTCCACGGGGGGCACCAGCATCACTTTTCCGCAATTCTGGAGAAAGGGAAGCCCACTTCCTCTCCGTGCCCTCCCCAGGGAAGAGTACCGAGCCAGAGGAAGGAAAGGAAGGCGGCATAACATTCCCGTTGATGTTTTTCGAAAGAGCTCCATAAAACTGTCTTTCTGAAGAAAGTTGCAGCTGAAGAACAGCTGCACGCAGTTGTAATTAAACAAAACGCGACGGATTTATACAACTAAAAATGGATAAGACGTAAAACAAATATCACTACATTCACTTTCCACCTCCTGAAGACCGTAAAACAAAAGACAAGTGAAACTAATAAACGTCCAGTTGATATCAGAAGCACTAAAGTTCTGATAAACGACAGAACATTTTCTCCTATGGGTACACATTCTACATCCAGATAGATATATACATATATATATATATGTGTATGTATATATATATGTGTGTGTGTGTATATACACATATGTATATATATATATCTCTATATATGTGTGTGTATATATACATATGTATATATATGTGTGTGTATATACACATATGTATATATGTATGTATATATATATATATGTATATATACATATATATGTGTATATATATGTGTATGCGTTGTACCACCAGAAGTTGACATGTACCCTTCAAAATAAAAGTATTTTCGCCAGAATTGGAAACCCTTTAGTTCCCCCATATTTAGCATTTATAAGCGGCATATGAACACTGGGTAATTGGCTTATAACCCACTACAATGTAATCGGGTTATAAGCCAGTCAAATGTGTCTTCATAGAAGTTTGAAATATAATTGATAATTGAACATTAACAAACATTTAAAAGTATCATATTGGCTACATTGTGTTATTACAACCCGTGTAATGTCAAGTTAAAGTCGAGTGTTACCCAGGACTTTATAACATCCCATGCAGGTTCTTTTGTTGTTGTAGTGTCGCCACATTTCTGTCACCGCCCCCATTCTGAATAATATTTAACCACAACACCCTCGGAGGACTTAAGACTCACCCCCCCCCCCCACCCACCACCCCTCACCACCACCTCTCTGAGCCAAGATCCAAATGTTAAAAAAGCTGCGATTTCACAAGCGTCTCTGTTCCACGAGGCGGCTCCGTGGGCGTCCCGAAAACAATGATCTTTTTCATCCATTAGGGCTTGCATAACACACACACCTACGGACGGGCCACTCAGAGCGCTTCATCGCCGCGCAGAGACGTCCCCGGCATTGCTGCGAGGGGGGGGGGGGGGGGGGTCGACTCCGGTCATTCTCCGGATTCGCAGGAACGTGGGAGGCATTCAAAGGGGAGACTCTGATCGGAAAAATACAAAAAATATGACCTTTCTCAGTTTGGCCAAGGGGAAAACGTGAACGTGGGACAGCGGAGGAGGAGGTGGGGGGGGGGGGGGTTGTGTGAGGGGGGTTTGCAGGTATTGGCAGATTCAAGTTAACCGCAGTCAGTGGGGAAAGAGGCTGTTAGAATGTTCTTACTGAGCGCGTGCCACACGGAGGCCGACGCAGGGGACGCCTGGAAAAGTCATGGAATTTTAAAATGGTCGTTTCCAGGCCTGGAAAAGTCATGGAAAAAGCCTAAATCATAAAAGTTTTGGAAAAGTCATGGAAATTTGCTATAATCACATGCTCATTCACGCCAAGTTTAAAATAATAAATGTTTTTTTAAAGAAAGACGCTCAAAATATAAGCCGGCGTACGCTCTCAATACGCAGAATGTTCTAAATTGTTCATGTTTATACCGAGATTTCAGTTTGGTTTAAAGTCCTGGAAAAGTCCTGGAAATCCATTGGTCAAAATGTGTAAGAACCCTGGCACGTGGCACACTTCCCAGGTGACGAGAAGACTTCCTTGTTTCTCTTTTTAAATGACACGTTCGATGTTGACACGCTGTGGTTTTTGGAAGAAAAAATTCCGGGGCTCGATGAAACTCGCTCGGATCGGCGCTGTGCGTTTACAACCCGAGCAGGAAGTAAAAAGACATTCCTCTTTCTAACGTCCGCGGGGTATCGCCGTCTCTACCGGGTCACGGAGCCCGGGGGAGGCGGCGTGCGGCGATACCTGTCGCCGCTCTCTAAAGGGGGAAGTCGTCCCACGCCACTTCCCCGTTTCAACGGCGCTTTCGCAGAAATGACGTCGGCGTGTTTTCACGCCGCGAGGCGCTCGTTCTCGCACGGGCGGCATCGTGTCAGACGTGGTGAACTTTCACGTTGCTTCTCTTCTTTCGGTATTATTCTCTGTCATCAGTGTTGTTTTGTTTTAGTTTTAATGGCCATAGCAACATTGAAAAAAAGGAAATGGGGGGTGCAAATCGTGACACGAGGAACTGAACGGAGTCCGGCGAGACTTCCTGACGCTTTTAAATGTGGTGGATTTTGGTTTCAGGCGGACCTCGCCCAGAACGGGCTGCTCCTCTCTCAAACCTGATATGCTTCCATCACTCCATCACTCCATCACTCGGGGCTTCTCTCTCTCTCTCTCTCTCTGCTCTCCCCTCGCTGTGGTGAGATGTGATCTGGGAGGAAGAAGAGGAGGATGACTCAGTCACTAGGGGGGCGGAAAGAAGGTCAAGAAGCCCAGAGGCCGGCTTGAAATCCGATACAACCCAAATAAATAAACCTCAGCGTGCGGGTGACTCGTATTTATAAAGCATGTAGAAACACCGGTGAAACATCTGAGGGTGACTGCCCCCCACCCCCACCCCCCGCCAGCGCCATCAACAGATGCTGAAGTCCGTAAAGGCAGATTTACGAGGGAGCTGAACCCCGAGTCGTTAATCACCACTTATTGGCGAAGGCTCTTCTCGTCCTCCGCCTTTCCATTTCGTGGGGGACAAAAGAAAGATCCGTGGACATCGTACAGCTGCCGGGTTCACAGTTATTAAAGGAGCGGAGCACCTCGCCGCTGCCGTCGGTCAAACTAGATGAGGGGAGCAATAAAAACTAATAAAACACGACACGACACGGGGTGGAAACGAGCAATATCTGCTCCTGACTGATTTCTTCCCCACGCGTCGGTCAGGATGATGCCGTGGAGTCTGAACGTGGCATTATGGGTTAAGTTTATCAAAGAAGTATGATTTTACGCATTTAAAATCTACTAACCTTTAACACAAATGTGTGTGTAGGGGTGTAACGGTTTTAATGGCTTTTTTCTTCCCTCCTCAAATCATTTCTGACATTTTCAAATGTTCTGTAATGTTGAAATATAATTTTAGTTCCAGTTTCAACAACTTGGAACTTCCAACTTCCACCAAGCTAGAGATGTCATTACACACACACACACACACACACACACACACACACACACACACACACACACACACACACACACACACACACCTGACCTGTGATATAAATTGGGGCTTAAAAGGTGTAGGTATTTACAGTACCGGGCAGGGACACTACCGCACTGCATTGTGGGAAATGTAAGATTCTGCATTGGGGTTTTTTCTTCCGTTTTGTTGGTACCATTTGGACCTTTAGTCACGCGTAGGACATGACGTTTAATCCACAGCCGCGAAGTTCGGGTTGAACACTGACGACGAGTTGCTGGTGTCCAGTTAGGAGAAGCAGTTTAAAGTCTAATCCTTCGCCCGCCACGCCGACGACTCGGCGCGTCTCGAGCCGCGTCGTTTTCGATTTGAGCTTTCGGACGAGGATCCGAACGAACACGACGTCAGGGACCGGAGTTAAAACGTGTCGGGGGCGAACGAGGCGGAAGACGGCGAGTTAGAGTCATAAGGACAATTATGGAATTAGTTTAAAGACCTACAGGGGTTATTTTTTATTTTTTCTGTCATGGGTTTCGGTTTTGATCAGATAAATCGGTGTGTGACCGATTTGAGTCACATGAGTAAACAACCCCATCATAAGTCATCAAAGTAGAGGACAATAAACCATATAAGAGCTTTTAACTGTGCATGCTGGGAAGTGTTATATATTAGAATTAGAATTTTTGTAATTTTAAGTAAGTTATTAACTCGTTACCGTGAGTTCATTTCAGTCACGTGGGTTTTATATTTCAGGAATTGAATTCTACAGAATTCACGAGGAAACTAGTTCATGAGTCGCTTTCACCGAGAGGGGAGAACGGTAGCCGTGACACACACACACACACACACACACCGTCCTCTCACTCCCTTGCATCTCTGTGACAGGAAGTGAGTCGTTCACTGGAATGCTGGCTGTAGTCAGAGCACCAGATTACACAGAGAGAGAGAGAGAGGGAGAGGGAGAGGGAGGGGGAGGGAGAGAGAGAGGGAGGGGCAGAGGCAGAGGCTGATCCACACACACAGTTTCCAGAGCCACACACACTCTCCCGGTCTCAGACAGCAACACTCTGGCGTGCGCAGGACGATATGCCGCAGCGGTGGCGCCAAAGTCTCGGGACGCTGAGCGCGCGCGTCGGACCGACGGCGGACTAACGGGAGGACCGGCCGGCCTCGTCTGTCTCTGCGGGCGTCCGGGGTGAGTGTCCAGGCCCCTGAGCTCTGAGCTCCCGTTGGCGGCTCACCGCGAAGCTCCGGCGCCCCGAAAAAATGGTGTTTATGTCTCCTTCTGTGGGGGGTTGTGTGTTTAAAGGGAGCCGGCTGCAGCGCAACCTCCACGTCTGGAACGCGTTACGTCGTATATGTCGGTGCGCAGCAGTGAGGGGGCGTGTCTTCTTCATGTGGTGTGTGTGTGGGGGTGGGGGGGGGGTACGCGGGTCTTTTGGCAACTTTTTAAAAACCAAAACAAAGATGGAGCTCCTGCTGTGGAGAGAATGTGTGAGAGGTTTGGGTTACAGACGCCACGGGGATGGACGATGCGTCTTGGGAAAGTTTTGAGCTGTCTCTCTTTTTTTCTCTCTCTCTCTCTCTCCACACGTCAGTGCCCTTTTCTTGTATGTTGTGTATTTTGGGCTGAGTCACGTGCCATTCGCACATTCTTGGCGTCCCCGTGTTGCCGTCTATTTCTGAAGTGGCCGGGTCAAAGGCTTTTGTGTGAGTGTGTGTGTGTGTGTGTGTGTGTGTGTTTCTCAGAGGAATGCCATTCCTGTTCTCCAAGGTGAGAGGTGGCTTGGGGGGGGGGGGGGGTGGCGTCACATGCCTGGATGCACTGATGTCACTTCAGACACCTCTGACACCCCCCCCCCCCCCCAATACACACACACACACACACACCTTCTCTGAGCCTAGACTTGCAGAACCAGTTTGTCCTTTTTTTTGTCTGGTGGGTTAAAAAAGCAGCTCATGTGCCCTCTCACCATTTACTCAGTTAAACAATGCAACGGAGCGAGGAGCCCCCCCTCCCCCCACCTCCACCCTCCTCTCCTCCACCTCAAACCAGGGGTGCAGATCAGGGGTTGCAGTCAGACGGCTGAATGGATCTGAGGCTCTCTGGTGGCTCGGGCTCGCAAGAGCGAAAAGGCCGGTAATGCATGCGGGACGACATTCCAGACGCCCGGGCTTGTTTGTAGCGGGGGGGGGGGGGGGCGGGGAGAAGAATGTCAATCAGTCAACTAGGAGAGAGAGAGCGAGAGAGCTTCAGGGTTTAATGTGCAAAGCAGCAGAGGCTCTCTAAAGACGCTCCGGTTGTTTTGCTCGTTTATTACTCACAATGTCTTCCTCCTGACGAGACGGTGAGACATTACGAAGTGTGACCCCGACGCCCTCAGCCGGGTGTCCTCTTTAAGCAACAGGTGCTATCGTTGGTGCCGCTTTGACCTTTTTAGACCAAGCCGGCCGCATGATACCGACATGCGGCGCCGCGAGTTGACGACGCGGCGCCACGTTGGTTTAACCCGTGTCTCTTTTATCGCCTCGAAAAACAACAGACTTTTGTTTGTTTGGACTTTTCCGGCTCGTTCTAACGTGGCAGTGTGAAATGCACAAAGTGTTCAGAAACGACCCCGTTCTCTGCCGTCACCAACCGGCAATTAAGGAAACGGCGCCACGCCGCGAAACGAGTCCCGAAGCCGGCGCACAAACAAACGAAACGTGTTCGCTCTGCAGCGTTTTCTCAAAGCGGCAAAAAGTTGTCGATTCAGCATTTTTCCGGCTTTATCCCGATGAGCGAGTTTCCGTTTCGACATGTGCTGCATCTTTATGTCTGTTGTGTTTTTTTAATGCCCTCTGCAGGGTGAATTCCACCCGCCATTTAAAAAAAAAGGGACAATAAAGTTAAGTGGAGCAAAGATAACGACGTTTAAACATCGGTACATGCAATTGTGCCGTGGATCGTGGCCCATTCGCCAGCGTTTCTGCGTGACACCGATAATCCCGGCTCCGTTTTAACGGACTTATGCAAACCTTCAGCCATCTGGCACATTTTCTTATCTCTTTCTTATCCGTTTTTTTTTTTTCTTCTATTTTTTTCTCGTATGTGTGTCAGTCAGCACACACTCCAGTTCCCATGAAAGAAGGCGCACGCCTTGCATCATCTTCACCTGCATTCCTCCGCGCTCTGCGTTGTGAAGAGCAAATAGTTTGGTGCGCACATCATCGGCGCAATCGCCAACGACGAAAATATTTTCACCGGGGAAGATTTTTTTTTTCCGTTGTCGATTGGCTGCAAAAAAGTTCCCACCAAAGCATCCACCGGGAGAACAACATGTTTGTTTGAGGCGCGTTCACACACACACACACACACACACACATACACACACATGTTAGGTCCCCACCAGGACATGAGTCCCCATGGGGCTGTGTGCAGTCAGGTTAAAGTCCCCACCGGCATAGAGGTTCAAGAACACACACACACACACACACGTTCACCCACACACATCAAATCTCGCACTTATAATAATAGTATTTGCTCAGGAGGCTTTAATCTACCCAACAAGACACGTTTGTGTTCTGAAAAAAAGAAGACGAAGCCCTCCCTCCCACCCCCTCACTCCACTTTCATAATCCCTCCTCTAATCTCACGCTGTCAGTGTGGCATTTGCCTCCAGCAAAATGGAGGATTGGAATTACTCATTTGAGGAATGCAAATGACACGACGGAATGTTTTTGTTTGTTGCTGTGCCGTTTCGCCGTTTCGGTGCCGATGGGTTCAGCTGGAAAAGTAGCGCCGGCGTCGGGAGGCTCAGCAGGATCAGAGGCAGCCGGCTCCAAAACGACTGTAAAAAAAAAAACAGATTGAAAAAAAAAGCGCCGCCCCGCTCCTCTGAACAAATCATCTTCTGCTGGAAACGAGTTGCAAAAAGAATGAAAGTGTTTTTGTCTTCTTGTGAGAGGAAAGACAGAGTAGCCTAAGCTCTCCATGCCGGAGCTCTGGCTTTTTGTTTCTTTTGGCCCTGTGGTAGAATTTTGGCTTGTGCACGTCTGAGAGTTTAAAAAAAACCCTGCATTAAACTGGAGCTCAGTCGAAAAGCGAGCGGCAGCCAGAGTTGTCTTTGATTTTTTTTGGAGTTTGTGCTTACTCAGCAGAAGTTCGCCGTGATCACGTGGATCCATTTGGTTCACACTCTTGTTCAAGAGGCATCAGAAAGTAAAGAAGGAAAAAAAATACGACGACAACAAATTAGTCATGTGAAATTGCAGCCAACGGGAGAAAAAACAACGGAACGGCTGACGAAAGAGAAAAGAGGAGAAGAAAAGAAAAAAACATCACAAAACACGACAAAGGCCGGACGGTGAAAGGAGGCCCGGCGGAGAAAAGCCGAGCGAGCGGAATTGACTTTTTTTCGAAAATAAAGGAAAACCACAAAAATCATTATTTTGCAGGTAGAGACCGAGCCGGAGGGGGAGGGGCCTAAAAGCATTTTAGATCACGCCGTGCCTGAGGTCACATGATTGATGGAAGACACAGGAAGCCGCACAGCACCGCTTGGTGACGGCGGGGGGGGGGAGGGGGGGGCTTACACGCCGAAGGCCTCAACGGAACCTCGTTCTTGAGTTGAGAACGAATGGAAATGAGGATGATGGGTCCGACGGTTGAGATCGTTTGCATTTGGGGATCGATCTAAAACCATAATTGTTTCGTCTCGGTGACGAACGAACATCTCGACTTTCCCGGGGCTCAAAACGATGTCCAACGCTCTAGAAATGATCAAAGAACACGGAAAAGCAAATAATCTTCCTATTTTTGTGTTATATTCCGACTACATCAGCCACAGATAGATGAGTGGCTGCAAAAAAATAGAATATAGAAATGAGAAAATGTGAAATAATGTAAGAAAACACCAAATAAATGTTTCCCGTCTTCCCTCCATTGATCGGCTATCAGTTGTTATTGTAATAATCTACTGTTTGGATGCTGTGATCCTTTCAGCGCTAAAGAATTGAGAATAAATCGATGTTTTCAGCTCTGGTGAACCTGATCACTCGGGTTTATCTCGCAAGAAAAAAACGAAAAGAAAAAAAACTTGAAATCGGCAAAAGCGAGCAGATATGTCTGAATCGGAAAGATAAATTAAAAAAAACCCAAAAAAAGCAAAACAAGGAAGTCCTTGTCTCTGCTCCGAGGCCGGCTCCCGGACAAAAGGCTGCATTCTTCACTCGGAACCCACATTTGGATCTCTTCGCGCTCAAAGTTTCCACGGCTGCTGCCCTCAATGGAGACGTTTCCCCCCCCCCCCCCTCATTAGGCTCAAGGCGTACTGTACGTACCGTGACGTCGTGAAGTGGACTTTTCCAGAGGCGGGTGTGTTTCCCTCCAGGTGGGCGTGGCCCTCGGCTGAAAGGAGGAACTGTCCCTTCAATGCAGCTCTGTTCGACATTTCAATCCAGACGTTCACATGCCGCGTGTTTAAAATGCCGGGCGTCGACTCCCACGGCCACGACTTGGCCGCCAGCGTGAGAGAGTAACGACTCCACGCGCTAATATGCCACGGGACGATTTATTTGACAGGGAGACGACATGAACTCCTTTGTTTTTATTAGGTGAATGGTGACGTTCCACTTTTCTTGGTGTCGTTCCCACACTCTGCATTTGATTAATTTCTTTATTTCTTCTTTTTTTTCCCCTCCTTCTTCCGTCCAGTTTCGGGAAGCGGTCCGCCGGCAGCCTGCGACGTGGATGCGAGTGCATCGTCCTGGAACCCTCGGAGATGATTGTGGTGAGTCGCACGTCTGTGTTTACGTGAACACTTTTTAGCACGCAGGTGTCAAACGCACACAATAAAAACACATTTAATGTCTTTTTATTATTATTGATTTTGTGGCTTTTTTTTACCACCTAATGTTAATTTTCATTCCAAATCCCGAGTGCTCTTCACTTCACCGCCCACGTTGTCAAAACGCTGGTCTCTTTTTCTAAATGACATCCACCTGTTCTAAATAATACCGGTAGCTTTCAGTTTGTCAATTGTCGGTTGAAATATGACATATTGGATGTTAAACGTGAACCGGCCCGTTTTAATCGGAACCCCCTCGCGGGTCGACGGTCCGCGATGGGAAGATTGTTTTGATAGATTATTTTCACGGTCGTAAAAGTACACGTCCGTCCCCGAAGAGATGCACTTTTAAAGAGCGCAATTAATATTTTGCTTGCAGTGAACAAAGCGAAATACTTCGACTAAAAACCACTCGCTAACGCCGCCATTTCTAGCAGACGTGCACATCCCCCCCCCCCCCCCCGACAACTTCTCACCAGGACGGGGAACGCCACCCACATCTTGACGGTGTGTGTGTGTGTGTAATAACGACTGGTTGGCACCGCTCTGCAGCCACAGCACATGATGTAATTGCTGTGTGTCATTGTAGATGAGGGGGGGGCGGGGCTTCTGTGAACTGATCCTGTATCAGCAGCTTCTCACAAACCCCCCTCGGTAATAACACCCTGCCGCTCTGCTGGCTACAGACACTTTTTTTTTCTTCTTCTGGCCTTTCCCCCCCCCCTTTTTTTTGTGGCCATAATTGGTGCAAACCCACCCTGCAATTACCCAGGAGGGATTTATGCCCCTCCCCCCCCCCTCCCCCCCATACGTTTTAGATGCACACAGTTACAGACATGTGCAGAGAATAAAAAATAAGCCACTCGCTCACGTGTCGGTGACTGTACACACACACACACACACACACGCACACATTGCATCCCAGGTTTGCAATTAGACGCACAATCACACTCTCGCACGCGACTCCCCCTGCCGTTGTCATGGCAGCAGAGAGAGAGAGAGAGATTCTGATGGTGTAATCCCTGAGGCTGAGCGCTGTGAAATATGAAGCCTGCAGTGAAAGTGGTGAGTGAGCGCGGGGGGGGGGGGGGACGGGTCCAAAGGAAGAAGAAACTCGATAATTTCATTCCGGCTTGAACCAAAGCCGCCCGGCAACAGAGAGGCTCCCGTTCAACCGAAAAAATACTCTCTAGAAAACGATTTAGCTGCACACGCGTCGAAAGTGGCATCCTGTGCCAGTTTCCACTCGGAAAATGTTCCTCGTTTTCTTTTTTCTTCTCCGGATTTCATACGGTTTCCATATCTTAAAATAATTCTGATTGATCTTGTTTTAATATGCCGTTTCATCGTGGTTAATACGGTGAGCAGACACGGGGGGGGG
The DNA here is from genome assembly GCF_029220125.1 of Pseudoliparis swirei. Taxonomy (NCBI): domain Eukaryota; kingdom Metazoa; phylum Chordata; class Actinopteri; order Perciformes; family Liparidae; genus Pseudoliparis; species Pseudoliparis swirei. The sequence continues at coordinate 24,251,640 of NC_079406.1, forward strand.
GGGGGAGAGTTCCATCTGCTTGTCTTTTACTCCGTCAGACTCCATCTCTGTTTATCCGTCTTGTCGATCAATCTGCATCCCCCGCCGCTCTCCTCACTCCTCCTTTCTCCCTCCGTCTCTCTCTCTTTCTTTTTGCTCTGTGAGCGTCCCTTTTGACGTCGGTGTGCATCGCGCAGCCTACACACACACACTTCTATTTTTACGCATTGAGAGGGGCGGGAGGCAGGGAGGAGGAGGAGGAGGAGGAGGAGGAGGAATCAGATGAAGTAGGAGTATAGGAGGGTGTTCTTAAATTTCCTTGGGGCGGGTGGAGGGATTGTGCGTTTTGTGCGCGAGCGAAGATGAAGACAGTCACTCCTCCCTCTCTGCGTCTCCCCCCCTCGCCGGCGTCTCCAGGTGGACTATATGGATGAAAATGAGGAGTACTTCCAGCGGCAAGCCTCGCACAGACAGTCCCGCCGGCGCTTTCGCAAGATCAACCAGAAAGGGGAGCGGCAGACGATCATCGACACCGTGGATCCGTACCCCACCGGGAAGCCGCCCATAGACCGGGGATACCACACGGTGAGTTGCACTGCGGTTCCGTGTCCGCCTCCTCGCTGCGGTGGGTCGCCGAGAGTTCGCTCCCGATGGAGCGTCTTGTTCCTCCTGCTGTGTGTGTGTGTGTGTGTGTGTGTGTGTGTGCGTGTGTGTTCTTGAACCTCTATGCCGGTGGGGACTTCAACCTGACTGCACACCGCCCTATGGGGACCCGCATCCCGATGGGGACCTAAGATGACATCACATAGTCAAGTCCTTACGGGGCTGCAAGTTCATGTGTGTGTGTGTGTGTGTGTGTGTGTTCTTGAACCTCTATGCCGGTGGGGACTTCAACCTGACTGCACACAGCCCTATGGGGACCCGCATCCCGGTGGGGACCTAAGATGACACCACCTAGTGAAGTCCTCACAAGGCTGCAAGTTTTGTGTGTGTGTGTGTGTTCGTGTTCCCGCGTGAAACCTGATTGACGGTTGTCTCTCTGTTAGCTGGCCTCAGCTTGTGTTTCGGCGTGTCCCGGGGAGAAGGCACCCGTTGTCCCCCGAGGGACCGCGCAGTGTCTGATTGTTGTTTTCTCTCCGACCTTGCTGGATTCAAGTTGCCACACGCTTGTGCGTAACGCTTGTAGACAATGTGTGTAGCTTTCTGCCGGCTTCAATGGATGTTGTGTGATGAATGTCGTGGAGTTCGTTGAGCCTCCTCTCATGCCTTTGCTCGTCTGTGCTTCTTATTGTCAAAAAAAGGACTTGTGATTGGTTGTTTTTCAGGTTTTTTGACCACAGCGCAGTATTTGGATGATTAAAACATTCAAGGTGAATGTCGTGCACGCGGTTCCTTGGATTTCCAGAAAGCGTGTGCTGGAGAATGATGAACGCTCGATCATGGAAACCAAGTTGTTTAGTTTCTAAAGCAGCGGTTCTTGGCCTGGAAACTTAAAGTAAAGTGACAGTTTGGAAGAAGTTGTGACTTTTTTTGTTTAAGATTTCTTTTACCAAAAGGATATCTGGGAAACAAATTGATTTGCACGACCTCAAGTTTCATTTCTGACGATTCTGAGACTCAAAACTTTCCTGATTTTGGCAGTTCTGGAACGATGTCCAATGAGATTCCCTGATACGAATTTTGAGAGAAGCCGGAGAAGAGCGTTTGGGAGAAGGAGAACGTTCTGGGTCAGGTGATGCTGACTTTCATGAGTTTCGCAGCTGTTCTATTCTTGTACCTCGTCATTTATACTCGACAGTAGTGCTGGTGTCAAAAGACGATGTTTGTATTGTTTTTTTTCCAATCATACCCCGACGCTAAAGGTTCCGTATATGAGACGTCTCTCACGGCAAACTTCTCCTGACTGAGGGGACCATCGGAGGCGACGCAAAGCCTCATCCAATCAGAGCGCACCATCGTTTGAGTCTTCACTTTAACCCCACGCGAAGGGATTGGGCTCCAGCTGAGGAAGAGTAAGCTGCCCCCGCCGCGTTGCACCAGCTCCTCTTCCCTCCTGCGCCTCCTTTTTTTTCCTGGGAATGGGAAGCGAAGCATTTTCACACTAATGAAGCAAATACCCAGCATGCAGCGCTTACACACAGCGTTTCCTGTTCTGCACAATTTCACTGCGCTCCCGACGTTCCCGTAGGTGGGAGGAGGGGGGGGTTCTGTCAGCGTGCACCCGGTTCATCCTGGAACGCCGAACCGATCTCGCTTAAAATGCGGCAAGCATCGTCTCCTCCGTCCAGCCCCACCCCGCATCCTACATGTCGACTGTTTTCGTTTCAAAGGACGGCACTGAACTTTCACACGGCCCGGGCATCTCTCCCGTCGCATCCTCGACTCCCTCCTCCACCCCCCCCTCCCCGCTCGAGCGGCGTTCCTGTGGGAAGAGGACGGAGGCAGGTGCCATGGCAACCAGCGGTCCCCGATGGGCTCTGGTCGAGTGCACTTAGAAGTACAGTAGGAGAGGGAGCGAAGTTACCAAGAGTGCACTACGCCGCCGTTGCTGCTGAAGGGTGGAGGTGGAGGGGGGGGGGGGGGGGGCAGAGCGACAGAAGCCGGATCTGGGCGGAAGCTAAGCCGACATAGCGGGCTACTCCCGCAGTGTTTTAGAATGCCAGGCAGCGCTCCGAGTCTCCTGCCTCCTCCTGGCCCCGAGGCGAAATAAGGAGGCTGAGAAATGCACCGAGGAGAAACTCCGGATTGAAGAAAAGGAGAACAAAAAATCTCCTTCTGGCAGGCAAGGTTTTTATTCAGCTTAGTCACTCCGGTGAGGCGAGGTGCAGAAGCATCGGAGGAGCCGCCGAGCCGTTCAATGGAATTCTGTCGACAAGTCTGTTTTTGTTTGGGGACGAGAGGCGATTCTCTTCATTGATCACGCCGCTGAGGATTATTGTTGTTTTGTCAGATTAGTGAGAAAGTGAGAGAAGAAGAAGGGGCACGTCCTCACGCTTGTGACCGATGAGCAGCTTAAATTGTCCCACCGTTGTCACCGTCGGTGTTTAATTTCGGCAGATTGATGAACCGATCGATCGCTTCGGCTCTTTCGCTTTTTATTTAAGCCGCATCTTAATTTATGTTCCAGACCGGAAGATAAAAGTACTCTTTATGGCCAGCGTCAGAATTATACAATCATATGTTTTATTGCTATTACTGGCGCATTTAAGAAGCATTTTCACATTCTCGGAGTACATTTTTAACTTTACTTTGGGGTAGTTTTTTCCATAATACTAACTTATAAGGTAACTACTTGTGCTGCAATGAAGCTAAAAGACATTAAAGAACCTCCGTTTGATTGTTTTGAAGATTAGTTTATGCCGTTTATTGTAAAGTGTGAAGCCTTTCATTTTAATACTTGAAGTCGTCGGTATCGCACTGAATCCTGAAACGTCGTTTGCGAGAGATCGTGCCGTAACCCCCCCCCCCCCCCCCGGGCCTTACTCGCTATTATTACGGAATACATCAAGTTCTGTGAACACACCACCATCCCATCACGGACTGTGCGCTGCTTCCCCAACAACAAGCCCTGGATCACCAGGGACCTGAAGGCGCTTCTCAACATGAAGAAAGCTGCTTTCAGGTCTGGAGACAGGGATGAGCTGAGGAAAGCCCAGCGCAACCTAAAGGTGAAGCTCAGGGAGGGCAAGGACTCCTACAGGAGGAAGCTGGAGGCCAAACTCCAGCTGAACAACACAAGGGAGGTGTGGACCGGCATGAAGCAGATAACTGGCTTCAAGGTGGGAGGGAGACAGCCAGGGGGCTCCCTGGAGAGGGCCAACGAGCTGAACTGTTTCTTCAATAGGTTCAGTTCACAGCCCTCTCCTGTCTCCTCCACACATCACACCTCCCAAACACCTCCCCCTCTGTCCCCCCTGCTGAGCTGCACATCCACCGAGCCCTCAATAACAATGGGCTCCTCCACCCTCCCCCCTCTCTCTGTGACGACTGACCAGGTGAGAAGACAGCTGGAGAAACTACTCCAGCGCAGAGCTGAAGGTCCTGATGGCATCAGCCCCAGGGTCCTAAAGACCTGCGCCACCCAGCTGTCTGGTGTCCTGCAGCGCCTCTTCAACCTCAGCCTGAGGCTGGGGGAAGTCCCGGTGCTGTGGAAGACGTCGTGCCTGGTCCCTGTCCCCAAGAAGTCAACACCATCTGGCCTCAACGACTACCGACCGGTCGCCCTCACCTCCCATGTGATGAAGGTGCTGGAGAGGCTGGTCTTGGCCCACCTCCGCCGCAGGTGAAATCGTCGCTGGACCCTCTGCAATTTGCTTACCAGCCTCATGTGGGAGTGGACGACGCCATCATCTACCTGCTGCAACGAGCTCAGTCGCACCTGGATGGAACCGGTGTCTCTGTGAGAGTCACTTTCTTTGACTTCTCCAGTGCATTTAACACCATCCAGCCACTGCTGCTGAGTGAGAAGCTGCGGGTCGCCGGTGTGGACGCGTCCACCATCTCCTGGATCACTGACTACCTCACAGGCAGACCACAGTTTGTCAGAATGGGCCGTGTGCTGTCTGGAACGGTGGTCAGTGATGTTGAGCCCCACAGGAACTGTTCTGTCTCCTTCCTCTTCACCCTGTACACCAGTGACTTCCAGTACAACACGGAGTCATGCCATCTGCAGAAGTACTCTGATGATTCTGCAGTGGTCGGGTGTATTAGGGATGGACGGGAGGAGGAGTACAGGGCAGTGGTGAGTGACTTTGTAAAGTGGGCGATGAGAACCACCTGCGGCTGAACGTGGCCAAGACCAGAGAGATGGTGGTGGACTTCAGGAGGAAGGCGACAGCTCCTACACCTCTGAGTGTCCTGGGAGTGGCGTGGACATGGTGGAGGAGGACCAGTACCTGGGCGTCTCCATCGACAGCCGACTGAACTGGAAGGCCAACATCAACGCTGTGTACAAGAAGGGATGAGTCGACTCTTTTTCCTGAGAAAGCTTGATCCTTCAACGTGTGCAGCAAGATGCTGGAGTTATTCTACCAGTCGGTTGTGGCCAGTGTGCTGCACTTTGCCATTGTCTGCTGGGGAGCAGCATCGAGCCGGTGACACCAGCCGTCTCAACAAACTGGTTAGGAAGGCTGGCTCCATCATCGGCTGCCAGCTGGAGCACCTGGAACAGGTGGTGGAGAGGAGGACGTTGAAGAAACTTGTGTCCATATTGGACAACCGGACCACCCGGACCACCCTCTCCACCACCTCCTACAGGGACAGAGGAGTACTTTCTCCAGACGTCTCCTCACGCTCCGCTGCCACAAGGACAGATACAGGAGAACATTCCTGCCGACGGCTATGAGGCTCTACAACAGATCACCTCTTGCCAGATCATAGTGCAATAACTGAATACTTACACTATGTTGATCTGCACTTCACACATCTCATTTGTTTGCACTACACACACACATTTCATTTCATTTGCTCTGCACTCATACACACACTTTGCTTTTTGCACTCTGTCTATATTTAATATTTTGTGTATTTGATTTGTCAGTGTTGTTGTGTGTTGTGTATGCATGTGTGTTGTATATTTACATATATATTTTGTTTTGTATTTTACTTTTATTTTACTTGTATACTTCTATCTTTCATCCCTGTTTCTTATATTTTGTGTTTTGTTTTTACTCTTGTGTGTTGCTGCTACTGTCACGACAAATTTCCCCTTGGGGATTAATAAAGTATATATCTATCTATCTATCTGTCTGAAGGGAGGATTATTTGTCGTCTTTCAGGGTTCAAACGTAACGCAAGTCTGGCTTTAACTATAATATTCACGCAAATGACTGGTTTCATTTCGGATACGTTTTTCTTTCTTTTAAAAAAAAATAATTATTCCTGGAGAGAGAATAAGTGTGGGTTGGTATTTGTGTGGATGGTAAACTTAAACCGGCTAAAGTGTCAGGGATGCGGCGTCATGATCCACAATAATTGCCGGTGGTTGACACGGAGGCGCCCGGTCCAGTAATTACGCGGACGCCAACGTCGGCGTGTCTGTACATTTCGACTCGGAGGACAGAAATACCAGTTCTATGACCACGTCCCCCGCCGCTGCTTTTTAACTCTGCTTTTTAACCCTCCTCTGACCTTCAAATGTACTGACATATTTTACCCGTGGGGTCAATTTGACCCCAGCAATTAAAACCTCCAGAAAAAAATATTAGAATTCATATTTTTTCCCAAGTTTAGGTGTCAGGTACTTTATATTTGTTTGTAGACTACCTAAATAGCCCATTAAATACCCCCCCCCCCATACACACACACACACCCGATACATCCAGAATACTTGTTCACGACTATGGTGAAATATGCAGATCACCATTAAAATCTCACTGATTGACCTCAAATTGGAAAGCGATATCTTTTTGATGTTTTAATGGCTTTATATTACTTCTAAGCCCATATTTTTCATATCAAATTGACCCCAAAGAACACCGATGCGTACAAGTCGTGTCCAGGACGTTGAAAACATATCACGTGAATTTGATGTTTACCCAGTTGTCCCCAATAAATTAGGAAAAGTCATGGAATGTGAAGCAAAAAAAGTGATGTTAGGAATTTGTTTAGAGATGATAAACATTGAATGGGGTCAAATTGACCCCGAAGGTCACAGGAGGGTTACAAATCCCGCCCACAACAACGCCGCGGGTCTCAAAGTTGGCAGCGATCAAATGCGTTTCAGCTCCTCCCAAAAGACGGGAATCCACTGACCTTCGCCATCATTCTGAGGTAGAAGATGGCAGTTTGGGCTCCACTTCTAATGCGCCCGTCAGATTTATTGTCAAAGCCCACACCTACACCTCCTAGACATTGGACTCTTTTGATTTAAGGTATGACGTAAGACGGCGCTCTTTAAAAAAAATGTATTACAGTTCTTTCTGTACCTGCTGTCTCTGATAACTAGTTTTATCCCCCCGTATAAATCTTCTCGCGCCGCTCTTCTTGTTCTCGTGCTACATTTCCACCGACGCTCGCATCTGAGCATCTGAGACGCCTGGAAAAAAAAGGAGCCGCAGTCGTCACTTTTGAGCTTTTTGTTTGCCACCATCGAAAGCGAATACCCGGGCGTTTTTTTTTAGATTTTCCGGGATTCGGTCGTCTGAAAAATACTTTAGTTTTTTTCCGCAGATGCGTCGCGGTGAAAGAGGACAGTGTTTACGACGCGACACACGTCTCCTGTGTGCTCAGAGCAGCGGGTCGGCACGCCGGTGCCTTCTTCCGAATGGACACCAGTTATTTCGAGCGTATCTCTTTCTCTCTCTCGGGAAACACACACACACACACACACACACTTCTATATTCTCCCTTGCAATTCGCAGTCGCTCTCCATTTTGCACTTTATCTCACACACGCCATCTCTTCCTCTAATATATCAACAGCCATTTGTGCTGTTGACCTCACACACACACACACACACAGATGTTATCCCTGGTCTCTCACTCAGCCACTCACTTAATGTCTTTGTGCTGTCACTCAGTCGAGATGAAATGTCGGTGTGGCGGACGTTAGGCGGCCTCATTGTTTACTGAACGCTACCCTTCAGATTTCATCTATATGACATATTATGATGATTTATAATATCTCCTTTACTCTTTGTCCTCCTCTCCTCTCCTCGGCCCCAGATGCCTCCAAACTCTCCCGGGTTTACCCGGTGGCCAGGAGGGCGTTTGAGGCTCCAAACAGCTGTTCTATAATTATACGAGCAGCAGGAGTCGGCCAATCAATACTCCTTTTCCTCCACCCGGGGCGCCCCGTAATCAGAAGGTCACAGGTTAAATCCCCGCAACGGCCCCCCTCCGCGCTCTTGACACTGCTCTCTCATCTTCGGACCGCTATTTTAATTTGCCTTTTAAGGTCGGCGTGAAAGTGTTTCGCCAGACGAGGACGAGTCCCTCGCCGGTTTCTTCGACGACTATTTGTGTTGCGGAGCTGTGAAATGTAAAAAAAAGTTTCGCACTCGCACACCATCATTTAATTATGGTAAATTAATGGGAATATTGACGGTGATGCGGGTGCTTCACGGCACAGCTTCACGTCACCCCCGCTGTGTCCTAACGTCCCTGTTATCGGGGCTGATGGAGCTCATTCTGCTTTCAAATTGACATTTTAAAACGGTGCACTTCAAAGGAATAGTTTTAAATGGGATGCACGCCGATCTCTCAACGTCTGTGCGTTTTTAATGTTTAGGCTTAAACAGCCAGAAGCTGGAACCAGCTAGCCAGCAGCTGGTTCGCTTCATTTAGCTCAAAGCTAGCCAGCAGTGAAGCTCGCGTTGGCACAAGCAGTGCCGCGTCGCCGCCAGTGAGCTTCAGCTGAAACGTGCTCTTTACTTTTGAAGTTGCTTTCTCTTTGGATTATTAGATTTTCATAAAAAATGTTTATCTCTCGTCGGCGAGCGTCACGTCAAGATTATTTTTCATGTCGACGCGGAGGCTGACCGTGGAACTGCTCCCGGGCGAGACGGAGGCATCGGAGCTTCCTTTTAATTCTTAGGGAACGTGACGAAAGGTTTCGCCGTTAATTTCCAAAAGTTGGCAGCGATTTAGAATCAAGCACTTTTTTTTAAATAATTGGGAGTCTTATTGTCCGCTGGGGGGTCAAACACGAGTCCTGCGGTGGTCATGAGGAAGTTTAGGAAGTGATCTGCTCTGTAGTCTGCAGGCACGCTCAATGAAAGCGTGTGTGTGTGTGTGTGTGTGTGTGTGCATAAGGACACTGCACTGAGAAAGTTTAATTTTCACCTTGAGAGAATGCATTAATGTGCAAAGTCCTAGAACAGGAGGGAAAAAAAGGGCGTTTCCAGTAGGTTGATATACTCTTTAAACGAGATGTTTAAATGTTGAAATGATTTATCTGCCGTAGGGACGATTAAATAAAGTCTTTTATACTTATTGGGCATAAATTGGGCACTTTCCTCTCTCTGTGTGTGTGTGTGTGTGTGTGTGTGTGTGTGTGTGTGTGTGTGTGTGTGTGTGTGTGTGTGTGTGTGTGTGTGTGTGTGTGTGTGTGTGTGTGTGTGTGTGTGTGTGTGTGTGTGTGTGTGTGTGTGTGTGTGTGTGTGTGTGTGTGTGTGGAGCTCAGACAGAAACAAGATGGCGAAGCCGTCGCCTGCTATTTCTCACACCCTCGACTGGCAAGTGGCATGTTTGATAACTTCCATCTCCTCTGCTTCTCTCCTTGGCTTCCTCCTTTTAACCCTGGCTCCCAGGAATGCAATAAGGTACTGTATCTATTGACAATGTGTGTGTGTGTGTGTGTGTGTGTGTGTGTGTGTGTGTGTGTGTGTGTGTGTGTGTGTGTGTGTGTGTGTGTGTGTGTGTGTGTGTGTGTGTGTGTGTGTGTGTGTGTGTGTGTGTGTGTGTGTGTGTGTGTGTGTGTGTGTGTGTGTGTGTGTGTGCGCTAGCTGTCCTGTGGTTGCGTTCCTGCTGGTGCTTTTCTCTCTCTCTTCTCTCTGCCTCAGTTTCCCGTTTGTCGTGGTATCAGCAGCTCCTGGTCCCGACTCCCTTCATAATCACCTCCCGTCGGCTGGCGGCGAGGTCGTAAAGGGAGAAAGGCCGCTTCGGGATTTTTCTTTACTTTTTCCGTACACGTCCATTTACACCCGTCCTGTCTCCGGATGACGAGCATCTCCCCGGTGCGGCCCGAAAACCGAGATAAATGCGACAATTAGGCTGATTTGCGGGCCATCGCTCCTCCGACCTTTGCCCCCCCCCCCCTCTCTCTCTGCCGACGTGTGCTCGATGGCGGCATCGACTGCTGCGTGGGCGTGGCTCCGCTGAGACGATCTCCCGATGTGCTCAGTGTTTGATTGCGATGGCTTCCAAAAGACATTAAGCCAAGTCGTAACGCAGCTGTTTAAAGAGGAGCCCCCCCCCCCCCCCCTCCCAGCTGATTTATCTCAGTGTTTCATCATCAGAGTCCCGCCGTGAGGTGGCTTCGGAGGGTTCGAGGGCCTGAGGTGCCGAGCAGGTTTAGAAACGACTGAGAGATGGCGGTCGCGGAGAGAGAGAACAGAACCTGCCGCTCTCGAGGCCATGGGGGGGGGGGGCGAGCGAGCTCCTATTTTTAGAGCTGTCCTTGTGTGACAACCTGCTCCGCTTCAGCTGTGCGCCGAGATACAAAAGCCTCCTCAGTTGTGAGAAGACGCTGTGTGGGAAGAAGAGACGGTTCATTGTACACTCTTTTTTTTCTCCTCCTGAGCTTTCTCGCTTCTTGCATTCCTTAATCTTTGTGTTTGTTTAAAATTATTCAGGGGGGGCGGGGGAGGGGGGGTCATGTGTTCTTTCTTCATTCATTAATCCGTCAGAATAATCTATCCATCGTTTGTTGGCGTCATCATTTCTTAAATCCAAGCTTTTGTTATCCAAGTTGTTTGTTTTTCATCTGTCAAAAACCTCAAAGGTTTTGAGTTGGCTCGGTTTGAGCAGCTGGAAATGTTCCTTAAGAAATGACTCTGACCCCGCAATCCTCTGTTGAAATACTTAATTTTCTGTCAATCGACGACATGTTGATTCATTCCTTCAGCTGGAGATCTTATTGTTGTTGAATCATAAAATACAGGAAATGACGGACTGGGGAAAGGGAAAGGGTCGTAGTTCACGTTTTCACTTTAATATATAATGAATATACATGTTTACTCTTTGTTGCATTGGGCGTCTCGGTCCCAGCGCTACATCTGCGTTTATAGTTATTAATAACCAAATATCAGATCTCGACAGAAATAGACCAGATAGCTTAGCTGAATTTGTGCTTCGGTTCAAATGAATAAAACGGGCTCCTCGCTGACGGCCGCGGTTCGTCTCTCAGCCGGCGATATCCAACACGCTCGCTGACATTTGATTTGCTTTTCATGTCACTTTTGACATTCAAAAGGCCTCTTTTTTTTCCCCTTCATTATTCATAAAGCAGAGTATTTTCTAAAGGCTCGACAGTTGACATTTATTTCTCTGCGGTAACCGGCCTGCACGGCGGCGATAACAAAGCACGCAGTTTGTTTGCTTTTTTTGTATTTCACGGAAATATGATTTAAAAAAATAAAAATCTCTGCCTGGCAGAACGGCGTGAGCCCGTGAGACGATGCAGGGTGCTGCAAGGGACACTCGAGGGTGCTTCTTCAGCTGGTTGGGCTCAGAGGAGGGTTAACATGCGTATTGTACGCATTTAATTCTTAAATGCGTGGAACCGTCTTGCTTAAAGTCGGCTGCTCGGTCTCCTTAATGCTGAGGAGTACGAGCGTCTGACACGGCGCTCTCAGACTGACAGACGTTTGTCAAACGTTCGTATAAGATGTAGCTGCATTTAAACGTTTGGCGCTGAACAGTTAAGCTGCTCGAGATGATTCCACCGGAGTCGATATACCGACTGGAGGCTCTTTCTTTTAAATTCCACGACAAAAGAAGCGTTAAATCTTGAGTGGAAGGAAATACTCAGTCTCTTCCCGTTTACACATCAACGGTGAAATTTAAGTTAAAAAAAATACATAATAAATCGGCATGAACTTCTTGCCGTTGCCCTATTTTCTTCGTGTTCTTGTAAAGCCTGTTGGGTTATTTTGGTTTTAGTGAAATATATATGTATATATATATATATGTGTATATATTTATATGTGTATATATGTAAATTTATATATATATATTATTTATGTGTATATAAATATATATATATATTATTTATGTGTATATACAGGACTGTCTCAGAAAATTAGAATATTGTGATAAAGTTCTTTATTTTCTGTAATGCAATTAAAAAAACAAAAATGTCATGCATTCTGGATTCATTACAAATCAACTGAAATATTGCAAGCCTTTTATTCTGATTTATTGCTGATTATGGCTTACAGCTTAAGAAAACTCAAATATCCTATCTCTAAATATTAGAATATCATGAAAAAGTATACTAGTAGGGTATTAAACAAATCACTTGAATTGTCTAATTAACTCGAAACACCTGCAAGGGTTTCCTGAGCCTTGACAAACACTCAGCTGTTATAAATCTTTTTTTTTACTTGGTCTGAGGAAATATTAAAATTTTATGAGATAGGATTTTAGAGTTTTCTTAAGCTGTAAGCCATAATCAGCAATATTAAAAGAATAAAAGGCTTGCAATATTTCAGTTGATTTGTAATGAATCCAGAATGCATGACATTTTTGTTTTTTTAATTGCATTACAGAAAATAAAGAACTTTATCACAATATTCTAATTTTCTGAGACAGTCCTGTATATATGTATATACTTATGTTTATTTGTATATATTTATGTATATATATATTTACATATGTTTATTTATCTATGTATAAATTATATATATATAAATAATATATATTTATAAATATATACACATATATATATATGTATATACATTTACATATGTTTATTTATATATATATATCTTTAAAAAAAAGTATATATATATATTTGTGCCTCCCTTCATGATAAATCCTTTTGATGATGATCTCTTAATTTTTCACGTGGGCCATCACCAGGTAAAACATATTAGTTTTCCCAATACTTACTTTTATGACCAAATGACTTAAAAAAACTAATTCCCCTTCCCATCATGCACCTTGCACTTTATGTTTAGCTCTCATAAGTGTTGCCGCTAACGCGCGAAACTGAGATGAATAAATAACACGGCTTTGGAGAGTGTTGTTGTCTGTGAGAAGCATGCTGACGTTGACGTGTCACACACATCGTCTTTGACACGGGGAAAATATTGGGCAAGAAGCACAAAGGTGACTCACCACACACACACACACACACACACCCTCCCGGTTGATTACCTTCCACAGTGAGTCTATAACCTGATCCGGAAACCTCTAGTTTCTGATCAACTTCTAACTCGCTTTGCCACTTATTCTCCAAGAGCTCTCTCTCTCTCACTCTCTCACTCACTCACACTCTCTCTCACTCACTCACACTCTCTCTCACTCACTCACACTCTCTCTCACTCACTCACACTCTCTCACTCCATTCGCTGCCTTTTTGATTTATGCACTCATGTGACATGTTTCGCTCCTGTGAACCTGCATGTGTAATCATTTTGAAAAATGTGTCTGGCTGCCTGTTTTTCTTTCTTTCTTCCCTCCGCATAATTATTTTTCCGAGCGTCGACAACGGGGCGACAACGACTTGATAAATGAAATAATAGCCGCCCCCTCCGGGGGGCCGCGGCGGCCATGAAATCTCAGCCTCTTCATGAGATCATCTCTCCGGTTCTAACGATGCTATTCGCGGCCCGTCGTCACGGGAGCGACCCGGAGGATTAACGCACTCCGCGTTTCCTCCGCTCGGTCAGCGAGGACGGAACGGATCAATGAATCAGAGTTTGAGGACTTTGATCCCGTAATAGCCGACGCGCGTCTTCCGACGAGTCATTTGTCCCCGTTGAAGTTTTCATAAGCAAATTCATTCTGAAAAAAAACCCCGTCAAGTGAGATGCTTCTTGTTCTGGCAGCGAGATGATTTAGTCCTCCTTCTTTTATTGCTCCTGACGGCCGTCGGATGTTCAAAGTGCTGTTTTTATCAGGGTTCGTACGGTCATGGAAAACCTGGAGAAGTCATGGAATTTTAAAATGGTCATTTACAGGCCTGGAAAAGTCATGGAAAAAACTTAAATCATTAAAGTTTGGGAAAAGTCATGGAAATTTGTTATCACATCATTTACGCCGAGTTTGAAATAATTAATATGTTTTTTAAAGAAAGACGCTCAAAATGTCAGCCGGCGTACGCTCTGAATACGCGAAATTTTCTAAATTCTTCATGTTTATACTGAGATTTCAGTTTGGTCATGGAAATTTGGTGAAAAGTCCTGGGAAAGTCCTGAAAATCCATTAGTCCACACATTTTTTTTTCTGGCTTATGTGATATCCTGTTGTTCTTGGTTATACATTAAACTGATCTGTATCCTACGCCGTCAGCGGCAAACGCCGCGCGTTGTTCTTATCGTCAAAAAGATTTCCCGTGAGAGTATTGATCCGGCCGACATGCATCCGAGCCTCGATATTTTATTCATTATAATACATAATTCAGCCACGCCATCGCACCTCAACTCAGTCCCTGCAGTTTGTTTACCACGGCGTCGCCCTGCAGTTGTAAATACTACGTATTGATCTGCAGCTGAATGTATTGCTTTATTAACTCTGTTGAGTAATGTGTGCTTAAATTTTTTTTTCTTCTTTTTAATGAAACGATTTCTTTTATTTTTAACCAGTTATCAAAGATCTTCAGGGACTGAAGTGCCACGGACGAGGGAAACAAGTCTGCAGAAATAGACGAGCGCGTTGTCAGGGTTGACTCGATTTGTAGACTCGAAATAGAAACCCCAAAATCTATGTGTAAAACGTCCAGAAACACTCAATCATATCCAATCATATTCTTTTGTGTGAGTGATTTTCACTTCATTTCGATTAATGTAATGTTTTGCCGAAAGAGAAATTAAATCAGTTTTGCCACTCTGCATCATTTAACCCTTTTTTTTTTTTTTAGATGCTTTTGGGTAAAACTCATTAAAGTCCCGGTACACGGACTTCTGAGTAAGGAGGCGAGCTGCTGAGTCCCGGCCGAGCGGTCCAGGATGTGACATGTTGGTTTGTTTATGGCTTATTTTTGGGGAGAGCATCTGTCTGAAGTGAACGATGACATCATCGCTCCTCATCGCTTTACCGTGTTTAAAAAAAAAATCTCGCCCGCGTCGTGATGGGAACGCAGAAACACCTCGCCTCGCTCCGCCGGCTCTCCGTCATACGGACGCCATTCATCAACTTGAAGGGTGGAGTTAAGGAGATACAAGGAAGGTGGATGGCCGACTTTTCCACGTGTGATGGGTTTGTTTTTCTTTCACCACGTGACACCCAGCGGCGTAATGATTTATTTTATTTTTTCACGACCCCTGAGAGCAGCAGCCGGCTTCACGGGCCGAGGCCCCGCCCACCCGCTTCACCCTCACTCATGCATATAGCACACGCTGCTATTAAGGCATTAACGTTACTCTCAAGCATCATTTTTCACGTCACCGTCCTCATAAGATCGACCCCCCCCCTGCCCGCCCCCCTCTTCTCCATTTACATGTAGCCCGTGATTAGTGGGTGAGGAAAAAATGATTAATTGGCTTGTTTGTTCCGAGAACGCTTTTTAAAACAAAGGGGGGAGGGGGAGGAGGATGGGGATGAGGGGGGGAGTGGCAGGAAGGTCTGATATTCCCCAGGCACAAGCCCGTTGCCGCGGTGATGTAATGATGCCCCTCTCCTCCCCCTCCGGCGGTCGTTGGAGACGTTAATGACCCGGCTGCACGGCAAAGCACCTGAGCTTCTTTTTTTTTTGCGGGTGTGGTGATACATTACATCATGGCTCGGGGGCAGGAGAGGTGATGTCATCCCGGGGCTTCGCCCCCCCCCCTCTTCATCTCCTCCCACTCAGCTCCCCCCATTACTCTGGACTGGAGCAGCTCCAAAACCAGTGAGCGCTGCTCCCCAGGCATTGTCTCTCCCAGCATGACACAAAGCTCAGATGCTTCGTTGGTTATTGGATTTGCCGTTATTGTTTTATATATATATTGTTGCATGTGAGTGTGTGTACATTGTGTGTACATTGTGTGTACAATGTGTGTACGACCACGTTTTACCTCCGATTCAGCGTCGCGGCTCTCGTTTATGATTTAATGCCGAGCTGCAACTACTAATCATTTTTTCGCACTCTGTTGCTTTTTAAACCTTTCTTTTCAAGCTGTAAAATAGCAACAAAAAGCAGTCCGATGCTTCAACATCACAATAAAATAAACTACAACGGGCACTCGGTAGAGCGCATACCTTCGCATATCACAAGATTGGGCATTGAATTATGAACATGTTGGTATTAGTTGCATGCCAATTGGATAGAAATTGACCGTGCTATGGTAAAAAGAAGATTTTGACCTTTTCATGACCTTGACCTTTGACCCGATTGATCCCAAAATCGAATCAAATGGTCCCTGGATAATAACCAATCATCCCACCAAATTTCATGCGATTCGGTTTAATACTTTTTGTGTTATGCGATTAACAGGCATATAAATAAATAAATAAATACACGGTGATCAAAACATAACCTTCCGCATTTTCAATGCGAAGGTAAAAATATAATCTGAACAGCATATGGATCGGCGAACTGTCGATGAACGACTCGAACAGTTAATCAATCGTCTAGTCGTCTGAGTTTTAGCGCTGGGATCACGGTTCAGTGTTCCGTTTGTTACCGGGCAGAATAGCACGGCTTCACGCGGTGACGTAAAGGACTTCAGTCGTCACGTCTTTTTTCTAAAGGACAAAATGACAACGCGACACTTCTTGATGAAGCGTTATGTTCTTTGTGTCTCGGTTGTGAGCTGAATTCATGAATCGACGTGGTGTCTTTGCGTGTGACGTGTGAGCGGCACCTTGTGTGTGTCGTCTCTGCCTCTGGAGCCCCTCCCCTCCACTGTTGCCGGTGACGACGTCTTTCGGTCCTTTTTTGAAGCGGCGTCCTCGTGTCTCCGTCTGCCAGGAGACCTTCGTACGTGGGACCGCCTGTGGATCCAATATCCAGGGTCTCTGGAACCCGAGAACACACACACACACACACACACACACACACACACACACACAGACACGCATTATATTCTTACCCCCCTCTCTTTCGCCGTGGTGTGTTTATGTGCTGTTTGTTTGTCGTGACGCTGCTGCTCATTGTACTCCAGCTGAGTGAAGGTGAAGTGGGAGTCTATTGCCACTTCTATTTCACACACACACACACACACACACGCTCGTCGACCTTCCCTCCCTCCATTTCGCCTTGTCTCGATGCTCCCGTCGCCACAGCAACTAGAAGCCCTCGAGGCTGTGTGAGGCGGGGGGGGGGGCTATTGCAGCTGAGTGACAGTGGCAGAGTGACATCATCGCTGCCAGCCTCATGTGCTCCCTTTGAATACTTTCAGCTGATTTTACTCTCTTTATCCCATAAGAAGCGATGCTACTCTCTTCCCCCTTTCTCTCTCTCTTTCTGCCTCTTTTACCCACTCTCTCTCTCTCTCTCTCTCTCAAGAGGAAGTGCTGCTGTCTCCGTTTCTGTCTCCCCCACCCAGGAAATGGCTTTCCCTTTACTCCGTTACCATGCCGACCGGCTCTTGTGCCGAAGTGAGCGTGATAATGGCATTACGCGCACACACACACACACACACACACACACACACACACACACACACACTGTGCTCTCCTCCTCTCTTCATCCCTCCATCGCCCGTCCTTCCACCTTTCTTCTTCTCCTTTTT
Organism: Pseudoliparis swirei; assembly: GCF_029220125.1. NCBI lineage: Eukaryota > Metazoa > Chordata > Actinopteri > Perciformes > Liparidae > Pseudoliparis > Pseudoliparis swirei. The sequence continues at coordinate 24,268,939 of NC_079406.1, forward strand.
TCATCTAACGGTGGCCTTTCTTCCTCCCACCCTCTCGACATGTGCACCAGCTCTCCCCCTCCTCTCTCTCTCTCTCTCCATCTCTCTGTGGGGGTGTTGTAAGCCCTCCAGAGGGGCGCAGCTCTTACAGCATCACCGTCTGGCAGGGAGGAGGTCCTTACGCCCCGCCCCCCTCCAGCACCACCCCTCCCCTCCTTTACCCGTGACACACATCCCACCCACCCCCTCTCTCCCTCCTCCCTCCTCCTCCTCCCTTACAAACAAACCCCTGGCTTTAACGCACAGTACCTCGGTGGAGGCTGCAAGCGTCTCGGTCTCCAAATAATGTAATGGTGCATAAAGGCGTGTGTGTGAATGTGTGTGTGTGTGTGTGTGTGTGTGTGTGGCATTTTACTTTCGGGAGCGGGAGGGAGAGAACGAGAGAGAGAGAGAGAGAGAGAGTAGGCGGAGGGAGCAGACGTGAGTGAAAGTGTTGTCAGCCATTTTTCTCATCTTTTTTTAAATTTCCCCTGTTTTCTGCACGCCGCTCCGACCGGGGATTGACAGGTGCGTGGAGAGAGAGAGGGGAAGAGAGAGAAGCTCGGTCGTCTTCGCTCGGATACATTTTTGTTTCTTTTTGTTCATCCTCTGTGGTTTTTAAGCTATTTCCGTGGCGAGCAGCGGGGACGCTGCAAGGAAGGCAGGAACCGGGAGTCGGTGTTGAGACTCTAATCGGGCGGAGAGACAGCGGATAGTCCCCCCCCCCCCCCCAAAAGAAAGCTGTCAAGCCGCCGCCTCCTTTCCAGAGGCGAGGGAGGGGGAGAGAGAGGGAGATGGGGGGTCTGTGCCGTAGCGCGTCGGGCAGCTCCGGGGTGTGTTAGCCCGGAGAAGCTCTCTCTCTCCAGGATGAAACCGTTAGCGGCATCAGACGGCAATGGAGTCCCGAGCCAGAGCCCGGTGAGTAGCCCACGTCTCTCTCTCTCTCTCCACATCTCTCCATCTTTCTCTTCTCTCATTTATGGATATGATTACCGGCCGGATGTCACGGATGCGCATCGGGTTTCTACATCGACCCCCCGCGGGGTGAATGGACGTCGGGCAGGGCTGGAGATCAGTGTGTGCACGTCGAGCCTCCGGTGTGTGTGTGTGTGTGTGTCGGTGTGTTGCACTAGAAACGTCCGCCATGTGCTCGCTGTCACTCGCGCGGATATGCGCACCCGCATTTCTTATTTTTTATTGATCTCGTGAGAGCCAGACTGTTCACGGAAAAAAAATATGGAGGTTTATCAAGTGTTTAAAAAAAAAATGAAAAGAAGTGGAAACAAATCCAACTTTGAATACGACACATTGGAGGCTACTTATTGATGCGTAATGGTGTGCTTTCCCGTTGGCTCAAGGCGCGTACACACACACACACACACACACACACACACACACACACACACACACACACACACACACACAAACTGAGTGTGTGTACGTGTGTTTTTAACGGCTGATGTCTCTGCCCTCGTTATGTTTAACGACGCACTGACATGACACTATCTGATTGTTAGGTCCCTAATATGTTCCCATAAAATGAATCACGCCAGGTGTCTTTTGCATTGGAAGAAGAGGAAGAGGAAGAGGAAGAAGAAGAAGAGGGAGAAGATGAAGCAGCATTCATACACCCCAGTGGTTCGATGGGAGGTGATGTCATGTGTGTTACTGCACCTCCTCACCTCTACAGGCGCTGCTAAAACCCAGACCGTGATTACAAGAAGGCACTTGGTATTATGTGTGTGTGTGTGTGTGTGTGTGTGTGTCGGCCCCTCCCGCTGCTGGTGCCGCTGTCCGTGGTGCTGGAGGCCTCGGCTCGTCTGCTACCGAACGGTAAACGGATAGATCGGCTGTCAGCGCCGCTGGCATCGCTCACACGTCGGGGGCCACACACACACACACACACACACACACACACACACAGAGAGAGAGGCAGGGCCGTACATCACAATGATGGACGGTTCCTGGATCGCAGAGCACGGATGCCGAGGGGAGGAGGGGAACAAAATCACCTTAATCCTCCTTTAATAGTCATGGACGTGTCATTGGTGATGACACGTCTCACCCTGCTTCCTCCTAGTTTATGCAGCAGGGAGGCCTTATCTCTCTCTCTCCCCCCCCCCTCCCTCTCTCTCCCCCCCCCCTCTCTCTCACCCTCTCTCTCTCTCTCTCTCTCTCTCTCTCTCTCTCTCTCTCCTCTCTCTCTCCCTCTCTCCTCTCTCTCCCCTCCCTCTGTCCTCCCTCTCTCCTCTCTCTCTCCCTCTCCCCTCTCTCCCCTCCCTCTCTCCTCCCTCTCTCCTCTCCTCTCTCTCTCTCTCCCCCTCTCTCTCTGTCTCCCTCCCCCTCTCTCTCTCCCCTCCCTCTCTCTCTCTCTCCCCCTCCCTCTCTCTCTCTCTCCCTCTCTCCCCCCCCTCTCCCCCCCTCTCTCTCCCCCTCTCTCTCTCCCCTCCCTATATATCTCTCTCTCTCTCTCCCCCCCTCCCTCTCTCTCTCTCTGCTTGTGTATCGGATGCATTTCTCAAAGAAACTACATGATTGCATGTCTGAACGTCTTCAAAAAGATGGTAAACAAAACAGAGCAATTTATCTGATAACCTCTCTGATGTGATTCATGCGCTGGATGCAGTCCTCCTCTATCCGCTCTGTGATTGGTTGCCCGTTGCTTCTTTATGCCGATTACACCTCGATACGAGCCCTCCTCCGACTGCGTGGATACAGCATGACTGTAGTAATCTACCTTCATCGAAATGGCGCTTTCCACATCGATTCGGCCGGTTCTCCAGGAATCTTCAGAAAAGCGGTCGGCCGAGTGAGCGGTATCTTCTTCACACGCTTCAAACATATCCATACGGTGTTGATTTGAGGGTGTCTATGGCAAGTTCTGTCAAATATAGCGTGTCGTTCTAATTCGGCGATGTGTTACTGGCGGGATGGGATGGTTTCTACAGCCCACACACACACACACACACACACACACACACACACACACACACACACACACACACACACACACACACACACACACACACACACACACACACACACACACCTCGAGTCGGAAAAACAAAAACAAGCCGACGTGCCAAAGAGTTAACAAGAATGGCAATTATATCAAATATTAATAAACAAGAGTGCAATGATTTTGGCGCGCAAGTTGGTCTGAACTTGGGGAAGAAATGAGTAAAACTGGGTTTTGCCATTTTTCACCGGGAAGATCGATGGACTCTTCACCTTCTTCTCCCTCTCGCTCCTCCTTTCTTTTCTCGTGTTCTCGGCATATGAATGGAGACGAGTGTAAATATGAATTCATCCCAGCAGGAAACCCGGCACGGGCCGAGTCAATAACAGCCGGCCGCTCATATTACAGCGATGACATCACCGTGGCGGGCTCCCATTGGCTCCCGCTATACGGCCCATTTCCCCCCCCCCCCCCCCCCGTTTGCTTATCCTTTCTTTTTCTGGAGACCCGAGGTTTACGCTCTTTACCGCAAACCGGGCCCCGACCGGCGTTGATTCATTACGGTGTTTTTTACGGACGTTGGCGGCTTTATCTGTGGTGGTGGTGATGACTTGACCGTAAACGCTGTCTCCTTATCTTTGATCATTTCTTTGAGGGATTGACGCAGACGCAGGCCCATACGGTTCAGGCTCGCCGGGATAATAACGCGGATAAAAGCGGACCAGACGCCCCCATTATCCATGTTTGTCTTTATTCACTTGACGCGGCGTCGCCGTCATCCTGATAACCTTGTTAGCAACGGGCAGTTTTATGAAAACGGTGTCAGAAAACATAGTTTCTGGAGATTTGTTGCACAGGAGAAGTCTTCTTCTTCTTCTTCTTCTTCTTCTTCTTCTTCTTCTTCTTCTTCTTCTTCTTCTTCTTCTTCTTCTTCTTCTTCTTCTTCTTCTTCTTCTTCTTCTTCTTCTTCTTCTTCTTCTTCTTCTTCTTCTTCTTCTTCTTCTTCTTCTTCTTCTTCTTCTTCTTCTTCTTCTTCTTCTTCTTCTTCTTCTTCTTATTATTCTTCTTCTTCTTCTTCTTCTTCTTCTTCTTCTTCTTCTTCTTCTTCTTCTTCTTCTTCTTCTTCTTCTTCTTCTTCTTCTTCTTCTTCTTCTTCTTCTTCTTCTTCTTCTTCTTCTTCTTCTTCTTCTTCTTCTTCTTCTTCTTCTTCTTCTTCTTCTTCTTCTTCTTCTTCTTCCAGGGTTCGTACGGTCATGGAATTTTAAAATGGTCATTTCCAGTCCTGGAAAAAACTTACATCATAAAAGTTGTGGAAAATTCATGGACATTTGTTATATTCACATGTTCATTTACGTCGAGTTTAAAATAATTCATAATTTAATCTCTTGATCCGCGAGGCTCAGGAAGTCCAGATGCTGCCTACATGCGTCGCTGTCTGGTTGCCACGGCGTGATGAGAGGACGTGCGTCGGTACCGTTGTGCCGGCGTCCATCTTGGCCCGGTCTCCTGCGCACCGCCGGGCCGAAGAGGTCAACGCGGCGCAGAGACGGGCTCATCGGTCGACCGATGACCTCCATGAGCGGAGAGAAAGGATTAAGTGTTTATCATCCGCTCCCTTGATCCCGCTGTCCCGCCTTCCCTTTATATCTCCCTCTTTCCTGGGGGTGGAGGGGGCGGGGCTTGCTGTTTTATGGGGGGTTGTTGCTGGTTGTGGAAACCAGGGGGGGGGGGGTGTATTATTATTAATAATGTATAAACCACTCCGGCGGCTGGTGAGATGGCCCAATATTGACAAAAGCCACATGCCTGGTCCTGAACTCTGAATAATGAGAATATGGAATTAATTTACCATGGGTGCACTCAAACTGTTCAGAAAATGTTAATAATTACCACATTTAATTGACATTGAGGTTTTTATTTGATTCCCAATGAGCAGCAGTGCTTCCTATCTGCATTATTTCTTTTTTTTTAAGGGATATTATTAAAAATTCTTAATAATAGATGAGATTAGATCATCCTTTATTAGTCCCACAGTGGGGAAATTGCAGGATCACAGCAGCGGGTGCACATTAGAGCAGTAATAAAAGATCAAAATAAAATAACAATATTAAATATACAATTCAATTCAATTCAGTTTATTTGTATAGCCCAATTTCACAAATTACAAATTTGTCTCGGAGTGCTTTACAATCTGTACACATAGACATCCCTGCCCCAAAACCTCACATCGGACCAGGAAAAACTCCCAAATAACCCTTCAGGGGGGAAAAAAAGGGAAGAAACCTGCAGGAGAGCAACAGAGGAGGATCCCTCTCCTAGGATGGACAGATGCAATAGATGTAATGTGTACAGAAGGACAGATTTAGAGTTAAAATACATTCAATGAATATGACAGAGTGTATGAATAGTTCATAGTAGGCATATTCCACGATGGAGACCTCCACGATCCATCAGGCAGATGGCGGTGGGGAGGAGGAGTGGGCGGAGTCTCAACAGGACAGTGGCGTAGTCATGAGCAGGAATTCCACGACCCAGGCGATCCATCAGGCAGATAGGATCTATGCCGTCTCATAGGATCCGATGACGCCATGAGACGTAAAGTCAAAAGGACTTCGGGAGAAAGCAGAGTTAGTAACGTGTGATTGAGAGATGAAAATTCATCCTTAAGGAGAGAAAAAGAGGAGATAGGTACTCAGTGCATCCTAAAACGTCCCCGGAAGCTATAAGCCTATAGCAGCATATCAAGGGGCTGGACCAGGGCAAACCTGATTCAGCCCTAACTATAAGCTCTGTCAAAGAGGAAGGTCTTAAGTCTACTCTTAAGCGAGGTGACTGTGTCTGCCTCCCGGACTGAAATTGGAAGCTGGTTCCATAAAGAGGAGCTTGATAACTAAAGGCTCTGGCTCCCATTCTACTTTTAAGACTCTAGGAACTACAAGTAGTCCCGCATTTAGTGAGCGTAGCTCTCTAGTGGGGCAATATGGTACGACAAGCTCCTTAAGATATGATGGAGCATCACCAATCAAGGCTTTGTAGGTTAAGAAGAATTTTAAAAGTGATTCTTGATTTTACTGGGAGCCAGTGCAGAGCAGCTAGTGCAGGAGTGATGTGATCTCTTTTCTTAGTTTTAGTGAGAACACGAGCTGCAGCATTCTGGATCAACTGGAGGGACCTAAGAGATTTATTAGAGCAGCCTGCTAATAAGGAGTTGCAGTAATCCAGTCTCGAAGTGTGAACCAATTTTTCTGCATCTTTTTGAGACAAGATGTGCCTGATTTTTGAAATATTACGTAGATGAAAGAATGCAGTCCTTGAGATTTGCTTTACGTGGGAGTTAAAGGACAAGTCCCGATCAAAGATAACGCCAAGATTCTTTACAGTGGTGTTGGATGCCAGGGCAATGCCGTCTACAGAATCCACATCACCAGATAATTGATCTCTGAGGTGCTCAGGGCCGATTAAAATTACTTTGGTTTTGTCTGAGTTTAACATCAAGAAGTTGCAGGTCATCCATGTTTTATGTCTTTAAGACATGCTTGAATTTTACAGAGTTGGTTGCTCTCCTCTGGTTTTATCGATAAATATAGTTGAGTGTCATCTGCATAACAATGAAAGTTTATGGAGTGTTTCCTGATAATATTGCCCAAAGGAAGCATGTATAAGGTAAATAAAATTGGTCCAAGCACAGAACCTTGTGGAACTCCGTGATTAACGTTGGTGGTTATCGGCGTCATCGTTTACAAATACAAACTGAGATCGATCTGATAAATAGGATTTAAACCAAATTAGTGCCGTGCCTGAAATGCCAATCGACTGCTCCAGTCTCTGTAACAGGATGTCATGGTCAATGGTGTCGAATGCAGCACTAAGGTCTAACAAGACCAGGACAGAGAGGAGTCCTTTATCTGCTGCCATTAAGAGGTCATTTGTAATTTTCACCAGTGCCGTCTCGGTGCTGTGGTGTTTTCTAAATCCTGATTGAAATTTCTCAAATAAACTATTATGATGTAGAAAGTCGCACAACTGATTTGCGACCACTTTCTCAAGGATCTTGGAGAGGAAGGAGGTTAGAGATCGGTCTGTAGTTAGCCAATACCTCTGGATCCACAGTGGGCTTCTTCAGGAGAGGTTTAATAACAGCCACCTTGAAGGAGTGTGGTGCGTGGCCTGTTAGCAGAGACACATTGATAATATCTAATGAGAGCCGCCAATTAAAGGCAAAACGTCTTTAAGCAGCCTCGTCGGGATGGGGTCCAAGAGACAGGTAGGCGTGTTGAAGTAGAAACCGTTGAAAATAATTGGTCACGGTTGATAGGAGAAAATCCTCAAATATACACCAGGGCATACAGCGGTTTCCAAGGCCATTCCACTTGAGGACAGATTGGCACTGGTTATGGGCAAGAGATTATTAATCTTGTCCTAATAGTTAAAATCTTTTCATTAAAGAAGTTCATAAAGTCATTACCACTAAGGTTTATAGGAATGCTCGGCTCCACAGAGCTGTGACTCTCTGTCAGCCTGGCTACAGTGCTGAAGAGAAACCTGGGGTTGTTTTATTTTTCTATTATTGATGAGTAATAGGCTGCTCTGGCATTACGGAGGGCCTTCTTATATGTTTTAAGACTATCTCGCCAAACTAAGCGGGATTCTTGAGATTAGTTGAGCGCCATATGCGTTCAAGCTTTCGTGACGTTGCTTCAGTTTGGTCTGAGGGTTATACCAGGAGCAAACCTCCTCTTCCTCACTGTCTTCTTCTTCAGAGGGCTATCGAGTCCAGTGTCATTCTCAGAGAGCCTATGGCACTGTCAACAAGATGATCAATCTGGGACGGACTAAAGTTAGACCAGGAGTCCTCTGTTATATTGAGGCGTGGTATCGAATCAAATACAGAAGGAATCGCTTCTTTAAATTTAGCTACAGCACTATCAGTTAGACATCTAGTGTAGAAACTTTTGACTAACGGAGTACACTCCGGTAGTATAAATTCAAAAGTTATGAGGTTGTGGTCTGACAGAAGAGGATTCTGTGGGAAGACGTTCAAATGCTCAATGTCCACGCCATAAGTAAGAACAAGATCAAGCGTGTGGCCAAAGCTGTGAGTGGGTTTCTGTACTCTCTGACAGAAGCCAATCGAGTCCAACAAGGAGATGAATGCAGCACTAAGGCAATCATTATCAACATCCACATGGATATTAAAATCTCCAACAATAATAACTTTATCGGTTTTAAGAACCAAACTTGATATAAATTCTGAGAATTCAGATATAAACTCTGAATATGGACCTGGTGGCGGTACAGAATCACAAATCGAATTGGCTGTAGTGTTTTCCAGGTTGGATGTGAAAGACTAAGAACAAGGCTTTCAAATGAGGTGTAGTGTAATTTTGGTTGAGGATTAATTAATAGGCTCGATTCAAAGATGGCTGCTACTCCACCTCCTCGACCGGTGCCTCGAGGAATGTGAGTATTAATATGACTTGGAGGAGTCGATTCATTCAGGCAGACATATTCTTCATGGCTCAGCCAGGTTTCAGTTAGGCAACATAAATCAATGTGATTATCTGATATTAAATCATTCAGTAACACAGCTTTAGATGACAGAGATCGAATATTTAGGAGACCACATTTAATAGACCTATTTTGTTGCACTGCTGAAATAATTGTGTTAACTTGTATAAGGTTATTGTGTACGACTCCTCTTCTGCTTACTTTTGATTTATTTAATTGAAGTGGCCGTGGGACAGACACAGTCTCTACTCTAAAGTCAAGGGTGGGTAACTGCTCGAATGGAAGAGCAGAGAAGGGTGTTAAACTACAACTCTGCTCCCGGTTCCTGATCTGAACCCTGGGTTGTCATAGATTAAGTCCGGTGATCAACTTGGTCATATTCGCAGAAATGAGACGCGCTCCGTCCAACGTGGGATGAATGCCGTCTCTCCTCATCAGATCAGGTTTTCCCCAGAAAGTCTTCCAGTTGTCTACGTAGCCCACATTATTCGCTGGGCACCACCTCGACAGCCAGCGGTTGAAAGACGACATTCGGCTATACAATTCGTCTGTCTGCAAATTTGGGAGAGGGCCAGAGAAAATTACGGTGTACAGAGGAATACAACATATATACACACGGTAGTGATTACATTTGTATTGTCAGCTGTTTGTTTCTGCAGCCTGACGGCACAATAATATGCAGATGATATTCTATATTTTTGTAATTGTGACCAAACGGAAGAAAAAATAATATAAGAGGAAGATGTCAGGTAATAGATATAAATGGTCACGGCCGTAGCTCCACTCCTGGGGTTTGCATTACATCAGAGATATGATTTTTCCGCTTTCCCAAAAATCTGTTCAGCTTCCGAAAAAAGTGATCGTGAGGAAACGGGACGAGGCTTCAGCGGCGAGACGGACAAAGAGATTCATCACGCGGCGCAATAAACGCCCGGCCAGCAATAATAACCACGCGGAAGTCAGCTGGAGGCGTGAAGTCGACCAGACGAGGGGATGGGAGATATTAGTCTGAGGGGGGAGGGGAAGGGAGGGGGGCGGGGCCTGCGCCTGCATTGGCCCGCCGCTCCACCGCTTTGCTTCGTGCAGCCAGCCGGATAATTAAACGCGATGGCAATCTTTGACACGGAGTAGTCGAACTGCACCCCGGTGCCGCCGTCTGGCTCTCGGTCTCTTGTCACGTGACGATCACGGAGGACGCCTCGTGGACGGATGCGTCTTATTTTCTCATTTTCGGGGGGAAAAAGGTCGCCGCGCCTCCCGAGCTGCTTCAAATTTCCACCGTGGCCGTATTCACGATCCGTCTCAAAGAGCGGAGCGTTTGAATATTGAGAGAACTCGTCGAAAAAAAAGTGGTTTCCAATATGTGAAACGATTTCCAAAACTAATTAACCGCCGAGTGGTTCGGGGCGTGTGACGTTCAAGAGCAGATGACGGCGGCGGCCCATTTACTTGCAAATGAACCTCCCGATGCGGATTTCCATCCACGGTTTCCCATTTGTCATCCAAGCGAGGACCTCGTGTCCAAAAAGTCCCCGAGGCACGGAGGCCGCGGAGCTGTGTACAGCAAAAAAGTTTTTTTTTAAAGACGGATGACACCCAGGCTGCTCCTCGGAGAACGTTTTTACCTTTTACACTTCAGAGAAGAAGAGCTTAAAGTCTGGCTGACGCCTGCACCGGCTGCGCGGTGTCGAGCTAATTTAGTTTTTTTTCTTCTTTTTTCGATGAAATTCATCGCTGGTTTCAAAGTTTTTACGATCAAGAAGAAACATTTAAATTCCTTCAATGCTCTTAAACCGTGTTTACGCTCCACATCTGAAATGCAGCATGTAAAAACAGAGTTAAAAGTCCCTCCCTGTAGATCACAGGTGTCAAACACAAGGCCCGCGGGCCAAATCCGGCCCCCCGCATCATTTTATGTGGCCCCTGACCGCTTTCCTTAAAGAAATTGAAGCAACATTTCCCATGCTTTTATTTTTGAAGGTTTCAAATATAATGGATTTATGTTTTAAAATTAGAGACATTTTCTTATCTACATTATGTCTACACTCAAATGCAAAGAGAGATATTTAACATTATGTTCGAGGAGCTTCTAAAGAGTTTCCGGCCCTTTAAGTGGGCGGCCATGATGCTGCTGTGGCCCACGGTGAAAATAAGTTTGACACCCCTGCTGTAGATGTTTAGATTCGGCTCTGATGTCACGCGATGAACGGAGCAACCGAGTTTTAACATCGGGCCGTATTTTAATTTTAGGTGTAAAAAATAAATAAAAGAAAATATTGATGATCTGCCGCAGCCAGAAGTGGAGTTTAAAGCGACGCGGCGCGGCCTCCCTGCTGCGTATCAGATATATGTTGGTAAATAAAACATTTGGCCATAAAATATTTACATCCATAAGACTCCATGTACCGGTTCACACAGTTTGATTCCATTCATATTTCATCCCAGTGGCTTTCTAGTCAGATTTGATGGGTTTTTTCAGGAACACCATGTGTTATGCCCATGTAGAATAATATATTTACAGATTATAAATCAACGTTGTGTTAACATGTAAAGGACTTTGGATATGGTTAAATAAAGATATGTCCTGTACCCAGTGAGGCATTAAAAGAATGCTGCTAATTTCATTACAATATCAAATCTCTCCGACTAGATATCCGTTAAATGCAAAGTAGAGTTTACTTCTGGATAAGTGTGCCGGTCAAGTTTATTGATGATCGTTTTCTCACTTAAATGTCCAAAAATAGTGAGAAATGCCCAAGATGTTGACCTCCTGGGCCAAATCACCAACATATAGAATGTATAACAATAAAAAAACAGCGAAAAAAGTGCTCGATTCTCATATTTAAGAAGCTGCCGCCAGGAAAATGTGTCGTCTTTACTTGGAAAGTGTCGTTTTAGCTCCAACGCCGACATGTCCAGTAGTTCTTCACACACACACACACACACACACACAGTTGTAATCATCTGCGCCTTTAAATATAATGAATGCATCTTTCTGTTACTTTATACACGATGAATAACTGAGGGTTACCCCATTACTGCGTGGTGCTTTAAGGAGGGTATTCCCGTGATGTTTTTATTGGAGGAGGAGGAGGAGGAGGAGGATTTCAGGCTACTTTTAAATAAAAATAAAAGAAAGAAAGCCTGCTCTTTTGTAGATCACATCCCCCGAAAGAATACAAAAAAATACAATGTTCTTCCAGCCACTCGTTCATTTCACCGTAACGACTCGTGCGCGTCCGCTTTTAAATGATCGAAAACAGGAAAAGAAAACGCGAGGAAGACGACGAGGAAAAAAATGCGCCGTGACGGTGGAGCTGGCCGATACTGACCATCTGTGTGTATGTTGTGTGTGTGTGTGTGTGCAGCTCCCCGCAGACTTCAGCAGACTTCACCTGGCCGACGGCTTGCACCCACAGGTGACCCACGTCTCCTCCAGCCACTCAGGATGTAGTATCACCAGCGACTCTGGAAGCAGCAGCCTGTCAGACATTTATCAGGTAAGGACGCCCCCCCCCGGCTTTATGGCGCTGGATCCCCCCCCCCCAGTTTGGACACCCGACCCCGCCCCGCCACCCCCCTGAGTCACGAAGTCGCTCACGTGAGATTTGAACCTCACCCCGGTCGTTCTTCAGCGAGGCGACGTCTCATGTCTGGAATGAAAATATGAAAATATGAAAATACAGCTGCTGTCAGCAGAAAGACTGGAATTACAACTTGTTGTTTTTAGGCTTTGCGTCGTGTACAGACGAAACAAACGAGATCAAAGCCACTACTGGTCGTATGTTGCGGTGCTGCCAGGTGTCTTTCTGGTCGTTTACAAATCCTGTGCTCGCGCTAAGCTAACCAGCTGCTAGCTCTAGCTTTTATATGAACTGAACACAGACATTAACGGTATCAATCGTCATCTAAAAAATATATATATATAGATCTTTCTTGAAGTGTCGAATCAAATGATTCTCTTTGATAATGAAATGCGTATTTGTATTTCTTTATTTCATATCTTAAGTAACATGACGTCAACTAATCGTCAGTTAGAGTCGTCCACCCCGTGAGCTGAAGCCCGGCTCGTGTTGACCTCCTCTGAAACGACAAACGCGGGCCTGGAGCGGAACGAGAACGTCTGGGAGTTGAACGTGAACGCTTGGCGGACGAAGTGGCCGTGAGACTCTGATAGGACGCCGGTGGCGGCGAGCAGGCGGGCCCGCCTCCACCCTGACTTCAGAACTCCCGGGGAGCTGTGACGTACGACATCGTGCGATCAGGAGCTTTATGAGATGATGTTACAGAGAGCAACTGTAGACTCGGATATACAGATTTAAATATACCAGCGGTAAATAAGACAAGATTCAGCTTGAAGAGAACACACACACACACACAGGATCTCGTGACTGGACGGGCCCCAAACCCTGCCACTAATCCTCTTAACGCAGCGCCCCCGCCCCATTGGCTGCCCACGCCGGCACCTGCTGAGGGCGCCTATTTGTGTGTTTGTAAGTGGGATTGTGGCTCAGGGGGCATCAGTCACAATCACTTTGTGTTGTTTGGACCTCTTCTTGGTGTGTGTGTGTGTGTGTGTGTGTGTGTGTGTGTGTGTGTGTGTGTGTGTGTGTGTGTGTGTGTGTGTGTGTGTGTGTGTGTGTGTGTGTGTGTGTGTGTGTGTGTGTGTGTGTGTGTGTGTGTGTGTGTGTGTGTGTGTGTGTGTGTGTGTGTGTCGGTTTGTGTGTGTCGTGTGTCTAAGCTTTAGCTGGCTGGAACAGGTTGAACAGGCTCTCCTGTCCGCAGTCTGCGATCGGACTCTCACAGCCATCTGCTAGCTTGGTCTCTCTCTCTCTCTGAAGGACACTGCCTTGTTTCTTCTTCTTTCTTCGGGGCTCTCAATCCTCCTCTGCTGGAACTCTAACATCTTATAATCTACCTGTGGCATCAGCTGCTCTGTCTCTAAGCGCTATACACACACACACACACACACACACTCAGTCACTCAGACCCTGTACATCGTTCTCTCTCGTTTCATGTGGTCAGACCTCTCCGGTGGTGATCTCCTCACATCTGTCCTTCCCTCCGGTTCCTCTCGTAGGCGGTGAGCTCTCTCTCTCGAGTCGGAGCTGAAACAACAAGTCCGATTGATAGAAGAGGAATGTGTCATCCCCACAGTCACTCTTTTTACTTCTTTCTTTTGGGATCATAAATGCCCACGCATTTGCTGCTTTTATTTTATTTTCAGAGGGAACTGGAAACATTTTTGTAGGTTTTTTTTTTGTGACCGTTGCATCAAAGAAGCATTTAATGGATCACAGTTTTTGTTGGCTGTTTTATTTCGACTCGAGTTCACTTGCCAAGCGAAAGCTCCGACGGCTTCCGATCGATTGAAGCCGCGCCGCGTGTTCAAATAGCTTTTAAGCGTGTCGTGTCTATTTTTTTTCTCCTCTCAATTTAATAATCTACTAAACTCTCAGATGTGTCTAAAGGCCGTAGATGGTTTTTGTCTTTTACTTTAATCAGCCAGACTTCAGGATTGACTCCCCCCCCCCCCCCCTAACTCTGCACACAAAGCATTAAAGGCGATGTGATGGATTAATACTCCATTGTCCATTAAACTATTCAAAACGGACCCCCTTTCTGCTGAGAAACAATATATATATATTTATATATATATATTTAAAAATATATTTTTATATATTTATATATATATTTATTTATATATATTGTTTCTCAGCAAAAAAGGGGTCCGTTTTGAATAGTTTAACCTCCACGTCAGTCTCACGTCACGGCGCCTGAATAAATCATGAAACCGGTCCTTCAGAAGGACTTTGGAAGCATTGATCCAAGAATATCCCCGATGCAATATTAACGACGCCTAAATCGCCCGTCGACTTGTAATGCTTACTGCACATTAATGGCCGTTTGATGCATAGGAGCCCATCGCACGTTAAAAAAACAAAAAATTTAAAAGGGCGTGCGCACAGGAGACCTGTATTCTCTCCACGTGGCGCGTGAGGGAGAATAAATTCACCGCGGCGTCGACAAAGGAATATGAATCCTCACTTCTCTTTTGCTGCAGATTTATTTTTTGCAGTGAACCCGTCCAGTGTGTCCTCTGCCCATCTGTAGAAAAACGGGCGATGAATATGCAACTGTTTGAGTTTTTTTGCACAAAAAGTGCTCAGGGAATACTATTTAGATGCATCTGAGAATGTGAAGTCAGTCTTATTTTTACCACCAGAGTTATTTCAGTGCACCAGCTGTAGTTATTGATCTATTACATTATGAGAGAAGCTACACTGCGCCTGTCTCACCGCTCCGGGCCTCACGAGTTCAACCGGATCCACTGACTCCGCCCACCGGGGTGCGGCGACGCCTCCGATTGGGCCACTCGGACACCGGCATGAATCATGAATGAGCCCCGCACATGGCATTTTGAGGGGGGAATGACGTGGTGTTTTCTGCGAGAGGGGCACTTGACTCGGCGGTCTGGGAGGCGAAGATGCGTCTGGCTCTGGGATTCTGTGGGCAGTTTGCGAAGGCGACCTTTTCTTCCATTTCCATTCAGAAGCTCGAGGTGAGGAGGGCTCGATGTTCACACCGTGGCGATGGATTTGGAGACTTTTCCCCCCCCCCCCTCTCTCTCGACGAGGGTCTGCTGTCACTTATGGAAACGCTTCCTTTGAGGATGGCGCATGGAACTCCGCTCAAGTAATTGCGTAACTTTCGCTCGCCCATCTTCGTGTATCTCTCCCCCGCTCGTCGTATTTCATCTTTGTGCTCTCGGAGAACCGGATGTGGCTCGGAGGCAGCCGGTGGAGCGTTCTGAGGGCGACAGGAAGACGTTGGGGAGTTAACGAGCTCGTTACTCTGCACGGCGAGAGTGTTTTGACGTGTCGCTGACGCCTGTCGCGCCCGTACGATGCCCAACACCTCGAATCCACTTCGTTAAACGGGTCAAATCTGCACAGCGGTTTTCCAGAGGCTTGTGTGTTGCAGCGGATGTTTGCACTGGATAATGATTTCAGGTGTGTGTGTGTGTGTGTGTGCGCATCCTCAGCCTCTGCGTCCTTATTAACGCTGATTCTTTACCCTGGCTCTCATCAGCTACCAATTTATTATCTGCTTTTCAGGCATCTGGTCGACCATCTAAAGCGATGTTTGCACGACCTGCGGATGGACATCTGAACTTTGACGTTTTCTCCCCGTAGTTCTCCCGAACTTCTGGCGTTGGACGGAGAAACCAAATCCTCCTCCTCCTCCTCGAGCGTTAATCTGTCCGGCGTGTGACTTGACTCCTTTCCTCGTGTGCTTCACTCTTTCGCAGGCCACAGAAAACGAACCCGGCGACATGGACCTGAGCGGCTTGCCGGAGACCGCCGTCGACTCCGAGGAGGACGACGACGAGGAGGACATGGAGCGAGCGTCCGACCCCCTCATGAGCCGGGACATCGTGCGCGACTGCCTGGAGAAGGACCCCATGGACCGGACCGACGATGACATAGGTGAGCGCCCGAAAGAAAAAGAAAAATTCATTCCCTCTGTGATTACTTAAAAAAAAATAAAAAAAATCCAATCGACTTTTTTTTATTTTATGCAATACTGAGATTTTTAAAGATATCCGTCACAAAAGCACCGGCGGGGTTGTTCCCTGCTGGGGACGGGACTCGGTACACCCCTCCCTCTGCCGGCAGGCTTTTCTAGGTCACTCCGGCACATCCTCTCGCCTCACCTCTCCCGGCACATTAAACTTTCAGTGCTTCCGCAGCTTCACACACACACACACACACACACATGCACACGCACACACACACACAACGCTGTTGCCATGCCAAGCACAGGTCAGCCAGTACGCCAGACTGCTGAGAGAGAGAGAGAGAGAGAGGCTTGGCAGTGCTGCAGAATGTCTCGCGCCCCTGCATTATATAAATATATAAATGCATAAATACGACGCATGTTGAGACACGCCCAGTCAGATACACCCAATATTAAAGCAGTTGACCTAAATAATAAAATAACATATTTTCTTGCTTATCAGCCGTGCACATGCAGGAGTTTCAGTTGTGCCTTATTAAAAAATAAAAAAATAAATCCTTCTCTGAAATCTCTGCTAAAAGGAAGTGAAAATAATGTATGCTGCGTAAAAAACAATGAAAACAAGTTTGTAAAAATATGTTTTATGAAGGGACAGCAACTTGTACAAAAGAAGTACTTCCCACAGTGAGATCTGTGTATTATTATGAATAACTGGGATTTTAATAATTGATTAATTGTGTTGGTCAGCAGAAATATAAAATGTCCGATAGCTCTGAAGATCTGAACTACTTCTCATTTATTTCTGAGTCTGTAGAATAAGGAAGTCATTTAGCAATAAGCCAGATCTATAATATCTACCTTCCTCTTTAAATGGTCAGATTCCTCTTCCTGAGTCATAAAGTATGTTAATTGCTAATCTTTCTAACACTAAATGGTGTTCGGCGCCCGCGATGGACGTCTCGAACTCGCTCCGAGGTCACCGAGTGACGTGTCAGCGATTTATTTTTATTTTCTTCCCTTGGCTCGCTTCGAAGGTTCATATCGACAGGATTGATATTTGGCTTCATGTTCTCCGGGTAATGATTCCTCTGTTGGCGACTCACTGTGTTGATGATCCGTTTTGAGGCTACAGGGGGGGGGGGGGGACGCAAGCGTTGCCATGAGCGCTGGCCCTCCTCCTCATAATCATCATCATCATCCCCTCCTCCGCCTCCTCCTCCGCCTCCTCCTCCTCTACTCTGGTTGTCGAGACTCTTTTGACCCCTTTTTTCTTAACCTCCCCCCACCCCCCCTCTCTCTCTCGCTCTCTCTCTCTCTGTGTCTCTCTCTCTCTGTGTGTCTCAATCTCTCTCTCTCTCTCTCTCTATCTGTGTCTCTGTCTCTGTGTGTCTCTCTCTCTTTCTCTCTGTGTCTCTCTCTATTTGTCTCTCTCTCTCTCCCCCCTTCTCTCTCTCTCTCTCTCGCGCAGAGCAACTACTGGAGTTCATGCATCAGCTGCCGGCGTTCGCCAACATGACGATGTCAGTGAGGAGGGAACTCTGCGCCGTCATGGTCTTCGCCGTGGTGGAGCGCGCCGGCACCATCGTCCTCAACGACGGCGAGGAGGTGGGTGCGCCGGCCGTGTCACGCGACCTTCTCCCGCCCGCGTGTCTCTCGGGGGGGAATTGAACCCGTGGTCTCGCCCGCTTCACGCCGTGAATCTTTTGTCTTCCATTAAATGGTTTCTTCGTCTTCTTCTTCTTCTTCTTCTTCTTCTTCTATGATGCACTCGAATAATAGAGAGCAGACATTTGCTTTTAAGGCCTGGTCGCTTTTGTAAACACCCGGTCGTTGAGACTTCAGGGAGCATCACATGGCTGCCGGGGTAAAAGATGAGAATACCTGCTTTACAGAAATTCTTAAAGACATCGTTTTGTTTTTATTTAATTCCGCAAAAGCAGAAGAAGGGAGATCTTTCTCCATTTCAAGCAAGTATTTGAAGTTTAAGGTTTTATTTGCCATTCGTGCCAAGACCGACAGTCCAGACCCTTTGGACATCTAGTGCAGGGCTCAGTCAACAGTTTAGTAATAACACTGTAATAAGAAAGAAAAAATATTAAAGAAAACACGACACAGGAGGTGGTAATATGAACAAGAAAGGTGCTCGTGTGTACAGTTTGGATACAGTTTAAAATTACAGATCGTAATAAAATGTCACATATTGCACATGATAAGTGTTGTGAGGTAGTGATGGGTTATTACACATATTTTAAAAGTGTATTACACATATTTCAACAGTTTTGTTTTAAGTATGACTTGCAACAGTAGCTTGACGGTTTTGCATCGTCCTCTTCTGGTTTTGTTTAGCTCGCACCGTGTTGCTGAGGGAAGTAACAGCCCATCTGTTAGCGCTCTACCCTTGTAGTGGTTTATTTTGGGTTAATATCTGACTCATTACGGGACACCAGATGTTGGGAATATATTCAAGATTGAACTCAATCTGATTTTAAAATGTTGTTGTCGTGTTTTTTTTCTTTCTTCCACCATCGTACTGATCTCATAACCCCCGTCTCTAGCTGGACTCGTGGTCCGTGATCCTGAACGGCTCGGTGGAGGTGACGTACCCCGACGGCCGGGCAGAGATCCTGTGCATGGGGAACAGTTTCGGGGTGTCGCCGACCATGGAGAAGGAATACATGAAGGGCGTGATGAAGACGAAGGTGGACGACTGCCAGGTACGACGACCCTCGGCCCGAGATGTTCCCGCGCGGCGCCGTAGGGTCAGCGGGGTCAGCGGGGTCCGCTCCATCTGCAAAAAGCTGTATTCTCTAAATATTCTTTTCCATTAAGTCCCGCTGTGACCTACTCTTTTGCTTTGGAGCGCTAGCATCCAATTAAATGTGAGAAACAGGCCATTTTCAAAGAGAATAGGCCAGCGCACGCAGAGAGCCAGATCACACGAACGGCATCGTGTGTTTAATGGTAATAAAGTCCTAAACATTGCAGACATTCCTTGAGTCCTTTAATCATCAGGAGCCGAGCTGCATGGAGTACAACGCCGCTCCCAATTAGGAAGATGTGAGGACAGTTTAGTTGCTAGGCAGAATTCGTTTGTTCATGTTATCGGATCTAGAAACGGGAGTATTGGACACGTTGACGATACACGCGGCTGCTGAGTGTGACCGTGTCTCTAACTGTCGCCCCGCCCGGTCCAGTTCGTGTGCATCGCCCAGCAGGACTACTGCTGCATCCTCAACCAGGTGGAGAAGAACATGCAGAAGGTGGAGGAGGAGGGGGAGATCGTCATGGTGAAGGAACACCGCGAGCTGGACCGCACCGGCACCAGGAAGGGACACATCGTCATCAAGGTGACACGGCGATCTACAAACCCACCCTGCATACCTTTTGAATTTCCTCATGTTGCGAGAAGGTTCTTGTCTTTTTTTTGATTGTTTTTATAACGCCTTGATGATGACCCTCAGGGCACACCGGAGCGGCTCACCATGCACCTGGTGGAGGAGCACTCGGTGGTGGACCCCACCTACATCGAGGACTTCCTGTTGACCTACAGGACCTTCCTCTCCAGCCCCATGGTCGTGGGCAAGAAGCTCCTGGAGTGGTTCCACGACCCCAGCCTCAGGGACAAGGTACGCCTGTTTGACTTTTACACTTTACACACAATCACGCAGGCACTCAAACACACCCCACGTTTTTTAATACAACATTTTATAACCCATAAACTTTTCCAGGTCGGGTCGTAAACGCAATATAAATAATTCACGCAGGACTAGGCGACGAGTATGTTGACCCCTGCTGATCATGTGACTTCTCCAGGTTACACGGGTGGTCTTGCTGTGGGTAAACAATCACTTCAACGACTTTGAAGGCGACGGCCCCATGACGAACTTCCTGGAGGAGTTTGAAAGCAACCTGGAGAGAGAAGTAAGTGGAGACAAGGGATTAATCTCATCTAAAAAATATACATATACACTACCGTTCAAAAGTTTGGGGTCACTTAGAAATGTCTTTATTTTTTCAAAGAAAAGCACTGTTTTTTCAATAAAGATAACATTAATCAAAAATACACACTATACATTGTTAATGTGGTAAATGACTATTCTAGGTGGAAAAGTCTGGTTTCTAATGAAATATCTCCAGAGGTGTATAGAGGCCCATTTCCATCAACTATCACTCCAGTGTTCTAATGGTACATTGTGTTTGCTAATCGCCTTAGAAGACAAATGTCTGATTAGAAAACCCTTGTGCAATTATGTTAGCACAGCTGAAAACAGTTATGCTGGTGATATAAGCTATACAACTGGCCTTCCTTTGAGCTTGAAGTTTGAAGAACAAAATTAATACTTCAAATATTAATCATTATTTCTAACCCTGTCAATGTCTTGACTACATTTTATATTCATTTGATAAATAAAAGTGTGATTTTTCATGGAAGACACGAAATTGTCTGGGTGACCCCAAACTTTTGAACGGTAGTGTATATATTTAGTTTGTCAACTTATTGCGCTTTCCTCACATCTGTGTCGCACGTTCTGTTTTTGTGTGTGTCTTTTCAGAAAATGTGCGGCCACCTCAGACTGTTGAACATAGCGTGCGCCGCTAAAGCCAAGCCGCGGCTGGTGACGCTGACCAAGCCGTCCAGGGACTCCCCGCTGGCCTTCAGCCTCCTCGGGGGCCAGGAGAAAGGGTTCCGCATCTTCCTCGACGCCGTGGAGCCCGGGAGCAAGGCGGCGGAAGTCGGCCTCAAGCGCGGCGATCAGGTGAGATGACTTCCTCTTCGTTTGGTCTCCTCTGTTGTGAGAAAGCGCCTGTGGTTTGTTGAAAACGAGGGATTTCTCTTCCTGAACTGCAGGCGAGCTGTAAAGTCAGCTTCACATTTTTTTACTGTTTTTTTTAAATTTATAGTCTGTAGGCAACAACTGTGAGTAAGAAATCCCTCGTGTCACACCGACCAGCACATGGATTGATCTTTTCTTCTTGTGTCTGGAAGCTCATTCTTGTTTTTTTAAAATAACATTTTGCTTCAACAAGCATTAAAGTTCGTTTTTTTTTCTTCTTTTCAAAGTCTCAAATTAAACTTGCGAGTCGCTGCGGGGCCGACCCTGCGTTGGCTTTCTTCTCGCCACTTGACTTCTCAGCCGTTTTTTTCACACTCTGCACTCCTCCGGGTTTTAAGCAAAGTCCCTTAATCCCTGAAACCATCTCCAGAGTGTCTGGATGCCAGTTAAGTCCTCTTGAC
The DNA here is from genome assembly GCF_029220125.1 of Pseudoliparis swirei. Taxonomy (NCBI): domain Eukaryota; kingdom Metazoa; phylum Chordata; class Actinopteri; order Perciformes; family Liparidae; genus Pseudoliparis; species Pseudoliparis swirei. Next base: position 24,290,181 of record NC_079406.1, read on the forward strand.
TCCAAACATCCCCTGCAGCTGTTTTTCCCCGGGGAAAAAAAGAAAAAAGGAAGCGGGAAAAGCTGGCGTCCTTGGAAGCATTCACTCTCCCATACTTTGATCACACCTTCCAAAATTGTCTTAAGCGGCTTCAGTTATGAGCGTCTATCACTCAGAAGTTGTCGTTTCAGAGCTTACGGGAGTCGTGGCATTCGTTTCGTCCCCAGAAAGCAGACATTTTGGGCTTCGCGGCAGCAGAGCGTGGCCTGCACTCCGTCAGGGACGACTTCCTCTCCCGCTAAAGAGGAAGCGGCAAAGGACGCTGAGCAGATTGCGTTAAAATGCAAATACGCCCGGCCCAGATGCAGAGGTCATGTGACACGGGCCGCGCTGGTGTCAGAGCCATGTGTTGAGCTGAATGTCACCGTGTGCAACACGCCAGGTGGTTGCACCTCAATGGACAACATGTGTAGTTCAGAGGGCTGTGACGTTTACATTAGGATTGACGTTTCCTGCCCACCGGTGCAGCAATTTGACTCTTAAGCCACTTTTTTTTAATGAGTTCTGTATTATTGACAGTTTGGTTAAATAAATGCACCTGATATATTTTTTTTCTGTCTCCTTTTTTGTCAGATCTTGGAGGTCAACGGGCAAAACTTTGAGAACGTCCAGCTCATCAAAGCCAACGAGATTCTGAAGAACAACACCCACTTGTCCATAACTGTGAAAACAAACCTTTTAGGTGAATATTTCATCATATTTATGAGACTAACAGTGAAAGAATTTAGTAAAATGGGCTGGATGGCGTGCTATAAAATGCTATTTCTTCTCCTGACATTCACTCAAATATGTACTCTTTAATTTAGAATTCCTGGAAGATATAAATAAAATGGTAAAGAGTAAAGATTTTATAAATAAATAAAATAAATGAAATAAATAAAATAAATGAAATAAAATAAATAAAATAAATAGAGCATACATGTAACCATGTCTCAAGTAGACGCAAAAAAACAAAATACAACGGCTGTATTAAATCAGTTATAGCCACACTCGCATTATAACACTAATACTATTCCCCTTCCCTCGAATGTTCATCTCCTCCCTCCTTTCCTGCGTCCAGTGTTCAAGGAGCTGCTGACCAGGCCGGACCACGACGCGGACGGCGAGGAGGAGCACGACCGGAAGAACGGCGCGCCCCACCTCCCGAAGATCGGCGACATCAAGAAGGCCAGCCGCTACTCCATCCCCGACCTGGCGGTGGACGTGGAGCAGGTGATGGGCCTGGAGAAGGTCAGCAAGAAGGCCAAGAGCAACTCGGTGGGAGGACGCAACAAGCTGAAGAAGATCTTCGACAAGACGCTCACCAGCATCCTGCCGCCCAAACCCTACAAGTACTGAGACCTAAGATTCTCACTTTTATTAGCTCTGCGTTTTTCTAGAAGGCTCTGAGAGGTAAACGTTTGGGATTTAACATTTGAGTGGTGCATTATTATGTTAGATGGACCAGTGAACTGCACACGGCTGCTTGTTCGCCGACGTGTGGCGGGCCCGATGTTGTTGTTTTATCAAAAGGATGCTCGAAGAGAACAACGTGGTGACTAATGAGTCGGGAGCAGGTCGTGGTTCCCCTGCGAGACGCTTTGATTAATCTTGAGCCGCAGAAGGGAGCCGGCGTGTCTGATTGAGACTGATTGGGCCGTTTGTTTCCCAAATAGAAGAAAAAACTCAGAAAGTTGTGTTTTTTTCCCCCGTCTTCGCGACTCTGATTTATGCAAAACGAACGTACGGAGCGATCGATAAATCAACCGCCCGCTGAGCCGAATCAGACGGGTCTCAGTGCATCTCATCAGTGGAGTTACGAGATGAGGAAGATTCAAACGATCGCCGCAATAGAAATATGATGTAGTAACGCAGGAAAAACTTGAACATAAGGAGGAAAGTTCATCCTTTTTAATTTTCTTTTATTTAATCTTTTATTTAACCAGGTAAATCCCATTGAGATTAAAAATCTCTTTTTTGAGGGTGACCTGGACGACATATGAACAGCATAGTTACAAACAAAAAACACAGGACGAGACGAGACTTTGTTACCATAGTAAAATTACAATAGTGGAATTATTGCCGAGTTTTTGAGACCATCCAAAATATCAAATAACCAAATATCAGGTGTCCATTTGTGGTTTATTTCTTGGAGCATAGTCTGTGGCCAGAGGCGTCGGTCTCCTCCCAACACAAACATCGCCCCCTGCCTGCTGTTGACAGAACTGCCGTCTCACCCCTCCCGATGCGCTCTGCTCTCTCCCCTCCTGTTTCCATAGTGACGTTTGCGTGGGCCAATCGCAGGACGACAGCATCGTGGGGATGAAGCAGTCCAAGCAGATCGCCCCGGCGCTGCCCGTCAGCGGCAACCTGTCGTCGTCGAACCCCGACCTGCTGCAGTCTCACCACCGCATCCTCGACTTCAACAACCAGCCTGGTGCGTGTTCACCTGCTGGCGGACGCCGGGGAATCGTTATTATTCACTCTTTTTGACATCATCATTGGCAGAGTAAAAACCAACAATAAAGATGATGTTATTTTATTTTAAATATCAATATAATGGGTTTTATATAACGGCCATGAGCAGCAGTTCAAACCTTCTTAATGGGCATTCATGAGCTTTTAGAAAAATAAAGATATAAATATATGATATATATGATATTCCTTTATTTGTCCCACAGTGGGGAAACTTCAAAAATAATATAGATACAAAATATAGAATATATATATATATATATATAATTATTATTATATATATAATATATAAAATAGATAGAGGTAAATGTGATTGAAGAATACTTCTTTCACAAGCTAATATTGATACAATCATATATATATATTTTTTTAAAGTGTGATATGGTATTTTTTTATTATTAATTTGGGAAATCCGTTGCCTAAACAATCCCCTCTGCTTCTGTTTAGCTCTCCATCATAACATTGGATCAGCAGGTGGAGTTTGCCCTCGCTGTTATAAAACTGTAGCTCATAATTAATTTATTATTATAGACTTAGACCTTGTAAACGTCAATCGACAATTCAACTCAAACATTCATTTAATTGAGACGCTGTTTGAAAACGGAATAACCGGATGTAATTTCCTGTTTCTGGGGGGAGAATTAAAGGCGTCTCATCATATCCATCCACCATTCTGCAAAAAAAGCCTTCTCTGTAAACACGTCCACGACGGGATGACGCAACTAGAACAACTGGAGGAAAATGAATTAGCCAATGATAAGCTACGTACGGTCTCTACCTCCATCTCCACTAACTCATCACATGTTGTTTGTGTCCTTCCAGCCCCGGTCACACCGAGTGAGTATCTTCACAGTCGCGTCTTCTCCTGGGTCACGTACTTTATTTGATTCCCGTAACACAAACGCAGTTAATCTGCACGCATGCTCGCTAAGCGCTAATTAAGTCAAGCTAACGGCATTTTGAACCGACTGCTGACATTTTCTGAGGGGAGCACGGGTATTGATTTTCTTTTCTTCTCTTCTTGGTGAGGTTGTGTTTCTGATCAAACTAACGGATGATGGGACATTAACGTTTGAGGGGGACGACACAAATACGCTCGGATGGAGGCGGGTCTTCAAAAATCTTGGGAAACGAGCGGCAAAAAACAAACAATCAGTGGTGGTTCCTTCCAAAAACCGATGCCGATGAGTAAAACACGAGGCCTCACTGTTGTTCTGTTCATCCCCAGAAATGTCGGACCAGGTGCTACGAGTCTTTAAGGCGGACCAGCAGTCCCGGTACATCATGATCGGGAAGGACACGACGGCGAAGGAGGTGGTGGCCCAGGCCATCAGGGAGTTCGCCCTGACGGCGGCGCCGGAGGCGCATTCTCTGTGCGAGGTGTCCGTCACCCCGGAGGGCGTCATCAAGCAGAGGCGGCTACCGGACCAGCTGTCGAAGCTAGCCGACAGGATCCAGCTGAGTGGCAGGTAATTACAGCTTGGATTGGATGTGCTAGTGGAAGAGCCGCCTTTTCTTTTTTGTTGTCTGGATTATTATTGCTTTCTTTTTCCTTAAAAACCCAAGAGACCATCCTGGTTAAAATGAAGGTCAAATAAAACTAAATTAGAGCTGCAATTCAAAGTATTTTTTTAATTTATCGACTGACCTCGATGCGTGTGTTTTTTATCTCGCTAAAACAAAAGAAAATACATTTATTGAATTTAAAATGTCAAATAGAGAAAATGAGTAAATCCTCTTGAGTGGAAGTGACACCTTTCTTTTTCCCTAAAAATATTGATTTTAACCAATGAGATGATCCTGGTTCATATAAAGGTCAAATAAAACTAGATTAGAGCTGCAATTGAAAATATTTTTTATTTATCGACTGACCTCAAACCCAAGGAGGGTTTAATGTATGTGTTTTTATCTAGCTAAAACAAAAGAAAATACATTTATTGAATTTAAAATATCAAATAGAGAAAATGAGTAAATCCTCTTCTGAGTGGAAGTGCCTCTTTTACTTTTGTTGTTGTCGAGATTATTGCTTTCTTTTTCCTTAATTTTTTAAATTTTAACCCAAGGAACCATCCTGGTTAACATAAAGGTCAAATAAAACTAGATTAGAGCTGCAATTCAAAGTATTTTTTATTTATCGACTGACCTCAAACCCAAGGAGGGTTTATGTATGTGTTTTTATCAAGCTAAAACAAACAAAAAATACTTTTATTGAAAGTAAAATATCAAACAGAGAAAATAATTAAATCCTCTTCTTTAAAGAAGAGGTGACATTTCCACTAGCGCAAAATATTATAAAATACATTAATTTAATTTAAAATATCCAAAAGAGAAAATGCGTAAATCCTCTTCTGAGTGCCTCTTTTTCTTTCTTTTTTTCTTTTTCCTTAACATTTTTTATTTTAACCCCAAGAGACTTGCAATATTAAAAATGTATTGTGTTTTTATCTCCCCAAAGAAATACTAATACATGTATTGAATTTAAAATATCAAATACAGAAAATGACAAAATCTTCTTCTCGGAAGGGATGAAACCGGCGTCCTCCTCGCTTCACGTCCGCGCACCAAACCGCACGTTCTCCTCTCGTCCTCAGATACTACCTGAAGAGCAACATGGAGACGGAGACGCTGTGCTCCGACGACGACGCCCAGGACCTCCTGCGGGAGGGCCAGATCTCCCTGCTGCAGCTCAGCACCGTGGAGGTGGCCACGCAGCTCTCCATGCGCGCCTTCGAGCTGTTCTGCGCCATCGAGCCCACCGAGTACATCGACGACCTCTTCAAGCTGCGCTCCAAGACGGGCTCCTTCAGCCTGAAGCGCTTCGAGGAGGCCATCAACCACGAGACCTTCTGGGTGGCCACGGAGGTGCTGCGCGAGCCCAACCAGATCAAGCGCATGAAGACCATCAAGCACTTCATCAAGATCGCCCTGCACTGCCGCGAGTGCAAGAACTTCAACTCCATGTTCGCCATCATCAGGTGAGACGGGGGGGGGGGGGGAAGGAGGAGGGTTTACAACTCCGTGCCGTTGTGATGGAACGCATACAACGTTTTTGTTACCTTCGCATTGAAAATGCGGAAGGTTATGTTTTGATCGCTGTGTATTTGTATGCATGTGTGTTATTCTCATAAGTCAAAAAGTATTAAACCGAATTGCATGAAATTTGGTGGGATGATTGGTTATTATCCGGCGACCATTTGATTAGATTTTGGGATCAATCGGGTCAAAGGTCAAGGTCAAGGTCATGAAAAGGTCAAAATCCTCTTTCTAACATAGCACGGTCAATTTTTATCCAATTGGCATGCAACTAATGCCAAAATGTTCATAATTAAATGCCCAATCTTGTGACATGCGAAGGTATGCGCTCTACCGAGTGCCCGTTCTAGTTTATTATTTTTTAATGCGCCCATGTTTTTCATGTCTCCCCCTCCAGTGGTCTGAACCTGGCTCCGATCTCCAGACTGAGGGGAACGTGGGAGAAGCTACCCAGCAAGTACGAGAAGCTGTTCGTGGACCTGCAGGACCTCTTCGACCCCTCCAGGAACATGGCCAAGTACAGGAATGTGCTCAACAACCAGAACCTGCAGCCGCCGATCATCCCCCTGTTCCCCGTCATCAAGAAGGACCTCACCTTCCTCCATGAAGGTAAACACATCCCACCGCTAATAGGGTCGGATATCTTGTGTATTATTCAGCCATATGATGAATGAAATGATAAAATGTCCAATTTAAAAAAGTTAGACGGAAAGAAAAGTTACACTATTGTCATCTTGTGTTCTTTTATGACTTATTATTTTATCCAGAGCTCAGTGATGTGGATAATACCTAATATAAATAGATTTGGACTATCTTAAGAGAATACGCTTAAAAAAAAGAAAAGTGATATATATAATGTCTGAACTTTCCCATTTCAACTAATAATATAATAAATGTATATATGTGACTTAAAGTTCGCCAAACCTGACAAGTTTATAGATGTAACACTATTTAGAGGCAGTTACAGACCCATTTACGCTTTTTAGTAAGACTAACAAATTAATTAAAGTAACATTTTAAATGAATCACAGCACATGTAAAAAGTATGTAAATGTCGATCTAATACACCAGCCAGCTTTGTTATTATTATACATTTCTTGCGTTGTTGTTTGCCGACTTTTGTCGTAACTGCGGACAACACGTGCGATTTTCCTTGGAAATTAAACATTACAAAATATATATATATTGATTTATTTAACCAGGAAATGCCTCATTAAGATTAAAAATCTCCTTTACCAGAGCGTCCTGGCCAAGACGGCAGCACCACTACATTACACAAAGCTTCAGTCAATACGACATAAAACAGTGACCGACAATATAAAAATAAAAAAAGAAAGATAATTATTTAGACCACAGCATGAATAAAGACTCAAACTCAAGTCATCGTAACCCAGTTCAGGTGTTTCTTTGCCACTGTGGCATCAGGTGTTTATTTATTCCTGCGGTTGCTGTTGTTTTTCTCTCAGCTGTGTAATGTTTTGAGTCTTTTCTCTCCCTCCTCCTCCTCCTCCTCCCTCCCTTATTTCTCAGGCAACGACTCCAAAGTGGACGGCCTGGTGAACTTTGAGAAGCTGCGGATGATTGCCAAAGAGATTCGCCACGTGGGTCGCATGGCGTCCGTCAACATGGACCCGGCCCTCATGTTCCGGACCCGGTAAGACGACCTCTCCCCAAAAAAAAAAAACCTTTTAAAAAACGACGACGACGCCGGATTACCGATAAAGGATCCTTCAGACCGGAGTTCGCCGGGTCGCGTAGATTCGGTCAAGATTCCGGCGTCACGCTTTTCTTTTCAAGCAGCTGTCCCCTCCCCCCGTCCACATTGTCGGCATACGATTGTGCACAGCGCTCCTTTAAAGTGTGTCTCTGTCCGATGATGTCGTAGTGGCGTGTCCCCATTTGATTTCCCTCTCTCTGACTTCCACGTGGGTGTAATTTGCTTCTCTTTTTGGTGATCTCTGGTGATCTTTCCTGTCCCTAAGCTTGTGTCTCTTTCTCCCTCCACTCATCCACCCCTTTGCCCTTCCGTGCTTCTCTGTTCATGGCACACACACCCACCCCGCCCTCTAGGAAGAAGAAATGGAGGAGTTTAGGGTAAGTTCGGTGACCCTCCAAAGCTTTTTTTTCTGCACCACGGCCCCCTTTTTTTAATTGACTTTTTTTTTTTACGACATTTCTTTTTATGCGTGCTTCTTTTCTTCATTTTCTGAATCCTTGGTTCCATTAACCGGCTTGAGTTGAATCCTCCCACTAACACTTGCCTGACCCTCACCAAAAAGCTTGGAGTGAAACAAAAGTCACTTGTGCTTTTTATATATTTATTTAAAACATGAAAGCTGTTGTGCTTCCAACATGAATTAGATGAAAACTAATACATGTCTTCTTAAAATACCACAATTTCATATTCTTGCTGACGTTTGTTTTGCCTAACGATGTGCATGCAGCTTCAGTTTTTACCTGCCTCTTTTTGTAGGTTTTATCTGAATATCAAACCTCCAAATAGTCAAATATTCTAGACATAATGTTATTTTTTTTCCCTCCTGGTTTACATTCCTGTGGTCACATGTGCATAAAGCACTCAATGGAGAACACATGGGCAGCAGCACGCTGCATTCGCTGAAGAGAAGGAATTCAGTAGCTCATAATTACGACTCGGGCGTGTTGTAATTATGAGAACGCCGTGTTGCAATTACAAGATCCGTATCTCTTAATTATGAGATCTTAATCTCGGGAATACGAGGTGCGACGTTATAATTACAACGTACCGACGTAATACCTACATGATTTTTTTTTTTTTTTTTTGGAGTATCCGTACACACCGCAACACAGATGGTATATTTTGAGAGGAGGTGTCTCTCTGAACTTTTTCAACCGTCCATACAGAAAGAAAAAAAAACTGAAATGTCTTTCATTTAAATACAAACATGGCTTCTCATTGGCCGACACCGTGTACTTCCACGGCCGCTATACCACGACGAGCTCCGACTCAGGCCACAGAAATGTAAACTATGACAACCCCCCCCCCTTTTTTTCTCTCTCTCTACTCGCCTGTTGTTTGACTACAGCCATCGCCCCGCCCCTCCCCCTCCCCTCCGCTGACAGGAATGACTGGAATGCTTTGGAGATGAGAGGAATGCCTCAAGCTGCTCTCTGCATGTCCCTGCGTCGCCCCGTAGTTCAACCTGTACACCGACTCCGAAAGAAAAGGCGTGTTTGTTAACCGGTTATTTTCTCTCCGTGTGTGTGTGTGCGCCCCTCCCCCCTCTCTGCGTGTCCTCGCGGGTTCCCTCCAGGTCGCTGAGCCAGGGCAGCGCCAACGCGGCGGTGCTCGACGTCACGGGCACCGGCGGCCACAAGAAGCGCGTGCGCCGCAGCTCCTTCCTGAACGCCAAGAAGCTCTACGAGGACGCCCAGATGGCCCGCAAGGTCAAGCAGTACCTGTCCAACCTCAGCCTGGAGACCAACGAGGAGAGTCTGCAGACGCTCTCCGTGCAGTGCGAGCCCTCCATCAGCACACGTGAGTTGGCGACTCGAGGACGTGAGAGAAGGAGGCGGACCTGGGAATGAGTTAAACACGCCTTTTCTTCTGAGTGGGACCAGCGGAGCAACAAGCACTCGGGGTCGCTTTAAGACTCCTTGGCAGGGGAGAGAAATGCTCACGTGTAAATCAATGGGACTGAGTCTCCTCTGTCCTCTCTCCTCTCTCTCCTCTATATTCTCTCCTCTCTCCTCTCTCATCTCTCCTCTATATTCTCTCCTCTCTCCTCTATATTCTCTCCTCTCTCTCATCTCTCCTCTATATTCTCTCATCTCTCCTCTATATTCTCTCATCTCCTCTCTCATCTCTCCTCTATATTCTCTCCTCTCTCCTCTATATTCTCTCCTCTCTCATCTCTCCTCTATATTCTCTCTCCTCTCTCCTCTATATTCTCTCCTCTCTCCTCTCCTCTATCATCTCTCCTCTATATTCTCTCATCTCTCCTCTATCCTCTATATTCTCTCCTCTCTCCTCTATATTCTCTCCTCTCTCCTCTATATTCTCTCCTCTCTCATCTCTCCTCTATATTCTCTCCTCTCTCCTCTATATTCTCTCCTCTCCTCTATATTCTCTCCTCTCTCATCTATATTCTCTCCTCTCTCTCATCTCCTCTATATTCTCTCCTCTCTCATCTATATTCTCTCCTCTCTCTCATCTCCTCTATATTCTCTCCTCTCTCTCATCTCTCCTCTTTTCTCTATATTCTCTCCTCTCTCTTCTATATTCTCTCCTCTCTCATCTCTCCTCTCTCCTCTATATTCTCTCCTCTCTCTATATTCTCTCTCATCTCCTCTATATTCTCTCCTCTCTCTCATCTCTCCTCTATATTCTCTCTTCTCTTTCTCCTCTTCTCTCTCCTCTCCTTTCTCCTCTCTCTCTTTTCCTCTCCTCTCCGTTCTCCTCTCCTTTCTTCACTCCTCCCTCTTCTCTCCTCTCTTCTCTCTCCTCTCTCCTCCCTCTCTCTCTTTTCCCCCCCGCCTTACTCAGTGCCCAAGAATGCCGGTGGGAAGCGACCCGACACCTCCCCGGTGGTGTCCAGAGCGGCCAGCCAACAGAGGGGCCAGCTGGCCAAGGGGAGCCAGGCCCTCCAGGTCCCGGCCGTGGCCCTCTACCCATCCCGGAAGAAAGTGCCCGTCAAAGATCTTCCCCCATTCGGTGAGACGATGGAATATTGAGATTTTATTCAAATGCATACCTACAACCGGTTCCCTAATAACACTTATATTTATAATGTCTATGTATTTGTCGTGGTGTATTCCAGGAATGTATTTCCATCGAGGAATTTGTATAAATGCATCTCCTATTGTGAGGGATATCACGTCACATCTGAGCTAAAATCGTCTAATTTCTTCCTAATAGTGGCCACAATAATCCCTATAATAATATAGTACAATATTATCAACGCGTACATCATTTCTATAACAGTGTTGTTATGGTTACGTGGGAGTCGGCCTTCACAGAAGCTCCTCTACGTGCCACCATTGCTCTGCTCTCTCTTCCTCATCCTGTTGTCTGCAGACGGTAGCGGAGCCGCTCGCTCCACGGCAGTGCTGCCACCTAGTGGCCGTCTGACAACAAACATGCAATAAATAAATATGAATAAATCCCAGACAATGCTGCTTAGCATCCCAGCGTCCGCTTGGGGGGGGGCAATGGCGTTGGCAATGTTAGTGTCCTCCGTGCTAATTCCCGCTCATCTGCTTGTAAATGTCCACAGGCACCAGTTCCCCTCATTCTCTGAAGAAGATCCTGTCTCTGTCGGAGGAGGGGAACGAGCGGCACCGCCGGCCGCCAGAGGACACCGTGTCCAACGCCTCCTCCCAGCTCTCCTCCCCTCCCATCTCCCCACAGAGCTCACCCAAGAAGGGTAAACCAGTAATCCTCCCTCCCTCCCTCCGTCAGACTCCTTCTCTCTCTCACAGTGGGACACACGTGCCACCTGGTGGCTGCCGGCATGCATTGCAGTGTGTTTTCCAGATATGCTGTTTGGTACTTGTACGTTTCCTCCAAAATAGGACTCCAAATTCCCACCTTGGATCCAGAGTGTGTTTTTATATATTTATAATATAATTATTGGGTGGATCCATCTGTTGTCAGTGGTTATATTTAAACATCTCTTATTTTGGATGTTCATTACATTACATTACACTGCTAGCGCCTCGTCATAAAGCTTTTTTAAAGCTTTTTTTTTTTCTGATTCAAAGCTCTGAATGGGACTGAGGAGGTTATTGAGGAGGAATGATTGGGATGCGAGCGCCAGGTCGTTCCACAGTGACGCTCGCCTATAACTAGAAAATATGTTCCCACACGTGTCATCACTCTGTCGTGGAGTTTGAACTCCCCTCGCGCTACGACGTTTCCACACCGCCGAAGCAAACCGGCTGAAGGGAAACGTCCCTCTACGATTATCCCTGTGGTGCTTCAATACACGAGATAACATATGTGAATCAAAGAGGATTTATAAGGGGGGGGGGGGGCTTTGAGTGGGACCCAGTCAGCATGTAGGGAGGGAGAACTTTCTCAACCGGCAAGTTTTTAGGCGAAAATACCTCAAAATTAAATCTGTCGGGTTCACTGTCTGCAATGAAAACAAATCAATGGGACTGAGTCTCCTTTCTCCTCTCTCCTCTTCTCTTCTCTCTCCTTACTCCTCTCCTATCTCTTCTCTTCTCTCTCCTTACTCCTCTCCTATCTCTTCTCTTCTCTCTCCTTACTCCTCTCCTATCTCTTCTCTTCTCTCTCCTTACTCCTCTCCTATCTCTTCTCTCCTATCTCCTCTCTCCGTACTCCTCTCCTGTCTCCTCCCTCTTCTCTCCTCTCTCTCCTCTCTTCACTCTTCTCTCTTCACTCTTCTCTCCTCTCTCTTCTCCTCTTTTTTTTCTCTCCTCTCTTCTCTCCTCTCCTCTCTTCTTCCTCTCTTCTCTTATCTCTCTCCTCTCTCTTCTTCCTCTCCTCTCTCTCCTCTCCTCTCCTCTCTTCTCTCTTCTTCCTCTCTCTCCTCTCTTCTCTCTCCTCTCCTCTCTCTTCTCTCCTTGTATCTCTCTCTTCTCTCCCCTTATCTCTCTTCTCTCCTCTCCTCTCTCCTCTCCTCTCTCCTCCAGGTTACAACCGGGTGGGTGACGCCTACTCGGACTCCGGTCACAGTGAGATCTCCTCCCGCTCCAGCCTGGTCAGTAACTCCTCCTTCGACATGGCCCAGGACGAGAGGAGACTCCGTCACTCCGGAGGAGTCGGGGAGTCGCACAGCGGCGGCCAGCGGCTGGAGCGAAGAGCCGCCACCGACCCCGACCAGTACAGCCTCGGGTAGGGGACTGTTTTTAAAACGTGGAGTCGAGCTCCTGTTGTTCACGCCGGGGTCGAAAAGTCAAGGAAATTAAAATAATTACAATTTCAGGCCTGAAAAATCTCCAAAGTTTTGGAAAACTCATGGAAATTTGTTGTATTCATGCCGAGTTTAAATAATTAATATGCTTTTTAAAAGAATGACACTCATATTATGAGCCTTCGCTCTTTCATACTCGCACATTTTTCGTGCTGCAACTGAACGCACCGCAACTGAAAAGACAGGCATGTTTATTCTTTTAATGAAACTATTGTCTCTCATTCATTCGTGTCATTTAAGGTTTTATACTGTATGCTTTGAAATTCTCCTCATTTAAACACAACACTTTATCACTTTTTCATGTATGCACAGAAAATTGAAAAAAAATGTGGTCATGGAAATTTGGTTTAAAGCCCTGGACGTCATAATAATAATAATAGTAATAGTAATAATAATAATAATAGTAATAATAATTATAATAGTAATAATAATAATAATAATATATTAGATTTACATAGCGCTTTATAATATTCTCAAAGACGCTTTAAGATAGTCGGGGGGAAAACGGTGTGAGACAGACAGACAGGAGACGAACGACAATAAGCGACATCCACAATCACGTCCACACACGTGGACTGATGGGTAGGGGGAAGCGGGGGGCTACGGGGAAGCCGATGAGAAAAGATGTGTTTTGAGGCGGGTCAAGAGTCAACATGTGCATGAACTTGACAGTGGAGTGACCCTCGGGTGACGTGTGTCGTATCCCAGGTCGTATTCGTCGATGCAGGACTGCCGGGGCATCTACTCCGGCTGCCCGCCGGTGCTCTCCTCGCCCAGCTCCGAGGAGCTGACTCAGGATCAGGGCGACCGCGTTTCACTGGACGCCGCAGACAGCGGCCGCGGCTCCTGGACTTCCTGCTCCTCCGGCTCCCACGACAACATCCAGACCATGCAGCAGGGCCGCAGCTGGGAGACTCTGGCTTTCGGCGGAGGAGGAGGTGGAGGAGGTGGAGGAGGAGGCGGCATCGGGGGACTCCCACCCAGCGGACAGGAGGCCTTAATAGGGGGACACGCCGCACTGTGGGCGGCCCAGGCCAGGGGGAGCTGGGCGTCGGCCAGCTCCTCCTCCTCCTCGGCGGCGTACTGGGGAGAGGACTCTGAGGGCGACACGGGCACCATCAAGAGGAGAGGCGGGAAGGACGTCAGCGCCGACCCGGAGACGAGCAGCATCACCTCCACCGGGTCGGAGGAGGCCAAGCAGCTCGGCCGGCCCGCCCCGTCGCCCATCACCACCGGGGGCAAAGGCGTCCTCAGTGAGTGAACCCCTCAGTTTAGTTAAAGACGTCAAGGTGAAATGTTTCCCTCACGAGAAAAAGAAATCTGTGTAAAAACACGAAGGTGCATAATCTCCCATAAAACCAAAACTCTTTGCAAGAAACTCTTAAACTACTCCTTCCTGCATCATGCAAATGGTCATTAACTAGTTGAGATAGAGTAAATATTCATACTAATATTACTTTACATGCATTTTTACTTGGAAATTAAACATTTCTTTGCCTCAATAATGTGTACAACGTAATCTTCACGTCATTTGAATCACATTCGCAGTATTATAGCTTCACAGCTGTGTGATGAGAGTCATTTATGTTCCCTTTCCTTTATTTATCATGTAAATAGTCTTTAATTAGTTCAGATTTTGTGAATTTCTTTGTGCGGTAAATAATTTCCTAGTGCTTTAATCTGACGATTTCTGCCCGGCGACTTCTTGGTGCATCCATCTTCTTTGTTTAACCCTCCTGTTACCTTCACATTTACTAACATATTTTACCCTCGGGGTCAATTTGACCCCAGCAATTAAAACCTCCAGAAAATTATTAGAATTAATATTGTTTCCCAAGTTTAAGTGTGAGGTACTTTATGTTTGTTTGTTGACTACCTAAATAGCCCTTTAAATAAATCAAAAAGTTGATATTTCTTATATGTTTGACAGTGAAAAACAGCCTGGGGTCAAATTGACCCCAAAGAACACCGACATTAAACATTGAATGGGGTCAAATTGACCCGAAAGGGAACAGGAGGGTTAAAACAGTTTTCCATGTAATCATTCTTCTCCCTCATTTCTCGACTATCCTCATCAAAAGGAGAAGAAGCCAAAAAGACGTTTTTAAAAATGACCCCGTGTTTCCTCTTCTCTGTTCCTTCAGCGCGGAAAGAGAGCCGCTACCGCGAGCCCCCCCCGACCCCCCCCGGCTACACCGCCCTGACCATCTCCGGCCTGGCCGAGGGGCAGCACCCGGCGCCGTGCGTTCCCGCGGCGATCGCCACGGCGGCGGCGCCCCCCCCACACACCGGCCGCCGGCCGCCGGACTACACCACGGCGCTGCAGCGCTCGCGCATGGTCACCCAGTCGCCCGACTCCCTCCGGGCCCACCAGGGGGCCAAGCAGCGGGCCGGCGGCCTCCACCGCACGCGCTCGCCGGCCGACGAGCGAGAGGCCGAGGAGGAAGAGGAGGGTGAGTCTTCCGAACTAGTCGCTCTGAGGAAGCCAAAGGCACGGCATACACCCGAGACTCCCAGACCGTGAGAGTGCGTGTTCGGGGGTTAACAGGCAGGGCCCCCTCTCCCCCGAGGCAGGTAAAAAAACCCTCATTTATCAGGTTGCCCCGCCTCTACCACCCCCCCCCCCTCCCCCGATGTGTCATCGTGCATGAGTCATACTGGTCGGGGGCCAGGAGCTCACCACACATTCTGCTCTCCTCTCTCCCCCCCCCCACCCGACCCCACCCGACCCAATGCCCGAGCAACATGCACCTCCATCCTCCTCCTGCACGCACTCTGGATGAATGCTGTGTGTTTGTGTGGCACACACAATGTCATGGAATTGTATGATGATTGAAAACTAATGTGGTTTATAAGTGAAGAGATGCTACACTAAATGTCAGTTAGCCAAAAAATTATTTTAGATATATGAATTATCCAGTAAAAGTTTATTTTGTCACACATTGTTTGTAAGAAGTTGTGTTGCTCTCCTGCTGGAGGGGTACCGATGGACAATGATGCTTTTATTTTATTAGCGACTTAACATTTAATGTTATATTATAGATACAATAAATGCTCTCGTGCTCTTAAAGGGCCAGTGTGCAGCATTTAGAGGCATCTGTTGACATGAATGTATTCTGATGTTGTGCGTTTGCAACCGTAGTTCACGCGACGTAGAAGATTCAGTTGGTTGCAATCTACAACCTCGCCACTAGATGGCACCCAAGTGGAAATATATATATATATATATATAGTTTTTTGTATCGCAATGACTCAAATCAACCTCACAGAAATGCTGGCATGCTCTAGGAAGGCGATTGTCAGTGAAGTAAACACGAGTCTCAGGTTTTCATTCTCACGCGTCGGCGTGACCTCTGTGACCTTTGTGACCTCTTGTCTCTTCACAGAGGATGAACAGGTGTCGGCGGTCTGAGGGCCACCAGTGGACGTCCCTTTGCAGTGGCTTGAAGTCCCCCCCCCCCCCTGGTTTTGGGGGTGGTGTGTGCAGGATTTAAAGATCCTGACCGACCGATGGACTCTTCATCGGTCACGTACGTGCCTGCCTCCTCCTCCTCCTCCACTCGGCGCTCCCTCTCCCCGATTGGTGGATCCTCATCTGCCCGTCATTCCCCCCCCCCCCCCCCTGCCTTAAAGCATCAACGGGGGTTCAATGACCCTGCATGCAAAAAATATATAAAAAAATACTGTGAAGAAGAGATGGAGAGAAGGTAAAAAGACGATGGCTCCATGTCTGGCACTTTGGGGAGGGGGGGGGGGACTACACAACTGGAACTGGTGCGGGGGGGGGGGCTGGCCATATACACACAAAACCACATAGACGTTGTCTTTAGAGAAGCGATCGGCCCCGCCCTCTGGTAACACCCCCCCCCCCCCTCCATCGTGAAGCGTCGATCTCCATCCGCACTTTTCTCATTTCCTACAGTCGATCGCCGGCGGACGATCGACTCGACTCTCTGAACATTTCCAACTTCCCACTAGATTTCATTTCTTTATTAGTATTTGTTGTTGTTGTTCTGGCTGATTGCACTCTGTGGGCCGAGAGAGAGAAAGTGTGTGTGTGTGTCCCCCCCACTTCTCCTCCTCCACCTGGACTGAAACACCACCCGTCTGCCAAACTCTGAATCCAGTATTATCTCGTGTTCCAATGGCGGGAGAGGACCGACGCGCTGACGGAGCGACACGACTACGTTGTGTGTCGCTACACACACACAAAACACACACGATTCATTTCTGAAGAATATCGAGAAGGAGAAAGAAAGAAAGAAGGAAAGCCCAGAGGTGACCGGACCGCCTGTCGGACTCCCGAGGAAACGGAAGTGGACCCTCGAGGTTTTTTTTGAAAGCCGGTGTCGGCTGAAGTTCAAACTGATTATGATATTGAATAAAGAAAAGCTGCCAACGTGTGAACGGTCAACGCAGCTCTTCAACTATTTACACTCTTTACAGACGATCTTGTACCGAGTCTCATAACGACACACACGTACCCCCCCCCCCTTTCAAGATTTTAAAAAAAAAGGACTCGACAAATTACACATCTGGCTTCTTCTTTTTCTTTATTTGTCTTTCTTCCGCCACACGTTGGTTGTGAGCGTCCGAAGCGCCTTACGAAGCCGCCGCCGCGTCCGCACGTCTCTGCGCGGTCGTCGTTGCCCGTCGCCGGTCGTCTCGACTCGAGCACCGGCGGAGTGACATGCCTTATTCAAGATACTCCCAACCGCACCCCCGCCCCGGATGCTTTTTTAAATACGTGAAGACTCGGTACAAGACGAAGCCGTTTGTGCTCCTCAGAAAACTCCCGGTCCAGACATCAGCTCCGCGGATGACCCCCCCCCCACACACACACACACACACACACACACCCTCCCCCTCTCCCTCTATCTGGCTTTTCCCCCGCTCTATATCTTACCATCAATTGAAGACTGAAGATTTCTGTTTCTTTTCTCTTTTTTTTTGTGTGGGTACTCCGGTGGGGAAGTTGACATGTGAAGAAAATTATTATTATTATTTTTTTCCATATTTTTTTTTCAAAGGCTGCCAATCAACGAATTTGTTTTTGTTTTTGAAATCCTAATTGTGAAAAGTGACTTTAGTTTGAGTTTTCTTCCATCGCCAAGTCGCACTGATCACATTGATCAGTCCGGGGAACGACCGACGGGGGGAGCGGCGGATGAGCGCAGAGTCCCACTGTGGTCTGTGACTATACACTCATGAATTCCTGGGTTTCTTTTCGTTCTTGTAATTTAGTTTTTTTTGTTGTAACGGCTGCAGATGGATTGTTGATAACTCGTTTGTGATACAGTGGTGCATCATTCACTTTTCATTCAACTCTGAAGATAATGTGCATATTAGCGGGCCCGAGTCCTATTTCGAAAAACAAAAAGTTGCACAAAAATTGTACAAGCGTAAAGATAAGTGTGGTCGGTAGAACTGCTACTCCGTTTGATGTGTGATGTCAGTGAGAAATGTACATTTAGCTGGTGATGACCTTCGTTCCTTCATTCTTTCTGGGACTGCTCCGACCTGTACGTCTTTTACAAAGACAATCGGTGGAGTACGTGTCAGTTGTTTTTTGTATTTTTAATACAATAATTGTAAATATTGGTTATATTTTTGTTCAAATGTACTATGTTTATGCCTCAACATCCAGTTTATACGAAGCTGGGAATCAATAAATACTGCATAAAGAATCAACACATAGGTTTAAATGCACTTATTCATTTCGATGTTTTTCTTTTCCAATATTTTTTTCTTCCCTTCAGGCGATTTTTTTTTTCTCCCCCGAGATACCGTCTAGTGTTTGCACAAGTCATGGAAGCAACTTGAAAAGTGTAACTCTCATACTTTTCTATCTGACCGCAGTGTGTCAGAATTAATAAAAAAGAGATATTAAAGTCTCTCCTCGCCTTTATTTACTTGTCGTCTTGTTCTAGAATGAAGAAACTTGTGCGACTCGTTTGTTTTTGTTATGAGTTGTTTTGTTTCTCTCAGCGGTTTCATTTAATAATACAATGCAATATATACAACTCACTGCGCACCACATACCATAATAAGAAAAGTGATTACTTTGGTTGTCACATGTTGTTGTGCATTCCATTCGTACAGTTTTCCTAGCTTTTTTTAACTGTTTTAAGAAGAATTAAAATGTTGAATGACTAAAAAGGAAGATCCTACGAATTAAACATAATGAAGACATTTATTATTTAATACCAATTAATGAGAAAAATAATATTTCAAATATGACTAGTCAGACCTGGCAACAAAAGAAGGCATATTGAGATAATAAAATGATTTTGTTCTGCTTTGCAAAAGAAAATAAAGAAAATGAAAACAATTCTGCTTTCTGACCACAAGAGGGCGCTGTTTCACTGCTAACACTAAACCACAGTTTCCAAACTGACTGACTGACAGTATATTTCATATTTTTGAAAATACTTTAAATATAAGTAAAACACTGTGTTTATTGATCTTTAATTTTATAGAAAAAATTATCATATATATTCTAATTAATTTTTTTAATACAAATAAATAAATTATAGAAGTGAGTGAATAAAAAGAGGACCATAATCGTCATTCAAAGTGTTATCTTTGTGACTCGTTGCCACGAGGCTTTTCATTATCTGTTTTATCGATGTGGAGCAGATGGGCAGCTATTGGCTCGTACAGTTTGACATTGTGTATCTTTGTCATGGCGGCAGACAGCATGTCAGCACTCTGACTCCTCATGAATTATGCAAGCTGGACGCTCCGGGTCGACTCCATCACCGAGCCGAGGGCCCCAATTTGTCTCACTTTACCAACATTTCTTTTCTTTTTTTTTAAAGACATACACTGACCATGAGAAATCGGAAGCGACACACAAACACACACAACACACTGTCAGACTGTTAAATATAAGGTACACATCTGTCTCTATTTATGTACACTACCGTTCAAAAGTTTGGGGTCATCCAGACAATTTCGTGTCTTCCATGAAAACTCACTTTTATTTATCAAATGAATTGAAAATTTAATAGAAAATATAGTCAAGACATTGACAAGGTTAGAAATAATGATTAATATTTGTATTAATTTTGTTCTTCAAACTTCAAGCTCAAAGGAAGGCCAGTTGTATAGCTTATATCACCAGCATAACTGTTTTCAGCTGTGCTAACATAATTGCACAAGGGTTTTCTAATCAGACATTAGTCTTCTAAGGCGATTAGCAAACACAATGTACCATTAGAACACTGGAGTGATAGTTGATGGAAATGGGCCTCTATACACCTCTGGAGATATTTCATTAGAAACCAGACGTTTCCACCTTGAATAGTCATTTACCACATTAACAATGTATAGTGTGTATTTTTGATTAATGTTATCTTTATTGAAAAAACAGTGCTTTTCTTTGAAAAATAAAGACATTTCTAAGTGACCCCAAACTTTTGAACGGTAGTGTATCTACCGTCGGTTTCTCACCATGCAGAGGGAGAGAGAAGCACGGGAGGATTTTAGAGGTAAGAGTTGTCGTTGGGATCGAAGATGCTAAGAAATGTGCCAAAATTCTGAATATTTGTAAATGTGTCCATGACAAAACAGCCAAAGGGATGCTGCCCCAAACATTCAATTAATTCTCAGGGGAAGAGGAAAAAGCTCTTAAGTGTGTCCAATTCATTTGATTTGGTTTGCTGTTTGTTTTCTTCGTGTTGCCTTGTGTGTTACAGGCCCTGTGGAAGAAATCACATGCTCAACATGAGACCACATGTTGACTTTACCATGACGACCCCTGGACATTATATAATCCAACATATTGTCATACAATGGAAAAACAACCAATTCATTTAAGGTTTCATACTCAGTCAGACACTTGGGACTTGGCTCAGTTTTCACAAGGTGTCAACACTGCAAGAAAAATTGACTTTAAAGCAGCTTTATATATTAAATAAATAAAAAAATGTAAACAGCCACAACGCTGACAAATCCAGTTTCTATTGAGATGAAGCATCTGAAGAAGAAGAAAAAAGCCATTCTCACTGCAGTCGCCTGCATTAGAAAGATAAGTGAGACTGACAGGGCGACACGAGCTAAATACTCAAAGCACGGCGCTGTAATCTGTCCGACAGTGGAACCACCCCCTTCAATCCGTTCACGGCTCACTTGGCTGTGTGACTGCGCTGCGCCCTCTGAGCCACCAGGGGGCACTGTTCCCTATGAGATTGCCGCCAGATGGACGCCTGTTTCCCCCGCTGGCGATGGCTCTTATCGAGGGGCAGCAGGCAGCCAGTGGCCCTCTGTCGATAGCCGGCTGCTCATGCGTGTGAAGGCCGGGGCCCAGAGTTTGTTTTGTTTGTATTTTTTATTCAGTCAATCAAATCAAATACAATACAATATTATCCTATAAAATATACAAAAGAGAAAGACTGAAAAGGTATAGTTAGAAGCAAAAGAATGCTTATAAATTCCTATCCTAAATTGAAATCAAAATAAATCAGAAAATTAATTTAAAATAAAGAAGAAAATAAAACAACAAAATAAAAAACAAAATATATTTATATATACTACCACATACATCTTCCATATTAATACGTTTTTAATTACATTTATAACTCAAGATTTTTTTAATAAATAATTCCCTTAAAAACCAAAAAGGACCGTGTTCAATCGGGGCGGCCGGGGTCGCGTTACGGGGCCCGTCTGGATTCCCTTCATGGTGAATCGGATGAAGGCGACGGCCACTAGAGCCGAGAGGAGGCGGAGACGTCACGGTGGTTCTCCGTCCGGCCCGTGGCGTGGACTCCCCGGGCCCGAGCTCACAATTCACTTAAAAAGCTATTCGGAAGGCAGAGAAGAAAAGAACGATTTAAAAGAAGAAGGAAAAAAAGAAAGCGGTTCGTTATTCTCGGTTCCGGTGCTTTCGCTGTAAAAAGGTCGAGGAGAGCATTGTGAGGAGTGTTCCCACGGTGACCGCGGCTCATTCAGGGAGGGAGGCCGCTTTTCTTCTCCATGGAGTTCTTTATTTACAGCGGGTGCCTCACCCGGGATTATTAAACCTCACGATTGTCTCAGACATTTTTTATTGGAAACGATATCTAATACACAGCTAACTTTGAAATGTGTCTGCTTGCAGTAAGAAGTAGTACCATGACCCCCCCCTCCTCCTAATTGGATAAAAGCTCATTTCTTCAGAGATTCTCTCCGCTGTCTTTTTCAGCTTTTCAAACTGCACTCTCCCACCTTCTAATAACACGTTTTCCAAGAAGCAATTGGCGCTGTGAAAACATGTTGAGCTTCCCCAACAAAACATTTTGATATCTTATAACAACACTTTTAAAAATGAAAATCTCTACTACAAATGCACCAACAGAGACACAATCTTTTCTTTCTTAAATAAGCGTCTCCAGAATCCTCTGGCCGTGGATGCGTCGTGCGTCTCCGCTCATCCTTCGGCGGAGGCCCTCCCACGGCTCCCAGCGTCGCTCACGATGCTGCCGCCGCAGTCCCAGAAATAAATCCGTGGCTTCCTGCTCCCCGTCGCCTCCGAGAAGCGACTCGCGCGAACCCGCCCCTCCCTCGCGGTAGTGACTCGCGTGTCATTCGTTGTGCTCGCAGGAGAAATCTCGGAGCCGGTGAAAAACATCCGCCCCGCGTCGGGAATTTCTGTGGTGAAGAATCTGAGCTCGGCGTTCACGTGTTCAGAATATACCAAAATACCTGTATATACACGAGACGTTGGGAGAGGAAGTATTTTTTTAAGTGACGCGTCAACATTTCTCTGCGATAACACGAATTAATCTTGTCCGCTAATGCTCAGCAAGAAAGGGAATTTCAATCCCATAGCGCTACAGTAAATGCGAGGCTACCGCCAAGAGGAAAACCACTGTTTTACCGTTACTTTAAGCTAACCCAAGCTAGCTCGCTTTTTACCGTTTTACCGTTTCTTTAAGCTAACCCAAGCTGGCTCAGTTAAGAAGTATTCCTGTATAACTCGGTGTAAAAAAACCACAACTTGATGTTTTTACATGTTTTTACACAGCTAGCAACCTGTTAGCGTAGCTTGGCAATTAGATTGGAAACGCGGGTAACCGCTAGCTCTGTCTGAATGGTAACAACAAGTCCTCGCAGCTCTAAAGCTCACGTACTCACATACAAATATTAATAAAACTAGAATGGGCACTCGGTAGAGCGCATACCTTCGCATATCACAAGATTGGGCATTGAATTATGAACATCTTGGCATTAGTTGCATGCCAATTGGATAGAAATTGACGGCGCAATGGTAAAAAGAAGATTTTGACCTTTTCATGACCTTGACCTTAACCGTTGACCCGATCGATCCCAAAATCCAATCAAATGGTCCCCGGATAATAACCAATCATCCCACCAAATTTCATGCTATTCGGTTTAATACTTTTTGAGTTATGCGAGTAAATAAATACACGGCGATCAAAGCATAACCTTCCGCATTTTCAATGCGAAGGTAAAAATGCATAAACCACACTATTTATAGGACTGAGCCCGGCTAGCTGTTTCCCTGTTTCCAGTTGTTGTGCTAAGCTAACCAGCTGTTGCCTGGTTAAATTGCATTGGGTGGTATCAAGAGCAAATAAGTGTGTTTGGCCACACTTGAATTATTGCTCAAATTACTTATTGGGGAAAACGAGATATTATTAATAATAAACACTCAAATTTGAATCAGAAATGAGCCACGTCAAATGATCAATGCATTCGTAGGCCTACGGTCACGAACCACTCAAAACAAAAACTTTCCTTTGACTTTACTTTGTGGTAATGTACAGTGTGTAGGAAGCATGGAGCTCAATAAGTGACTCACCCTCATGCTGTGTTCGACTCCTTTTCATCCACCCTAAAGGATCTTATTTGAGCGATATCAGAGCTGTAAATATAGCCGAGAGCCACGTTTGAGATGCTTTGAATTCAAATGGTTCTTTTGAGGGAACAACCACACATGGATTCACTTTCAGACCTGACTTCCAATAAGCTCGTTGGCATGCCGAGGAGAAGAGGCTGGCACTCCCTCTTCACGGACCTGCAAAGTCTGAGTGTGTTAGTTTGTGATTTAAAGATCTCAAACTGCTGAGGCGTGTCATTTAAAAATGCAAAACATGGTTTAATGAGTTTTTTAAAGCAATAAGCCGTGATTTACTACTGATTTATATGACTGTTCTATCTTATTTGAGCCTTTTTTCAAATATGTGAATATCACAACGGCTGATTGTTGAAAATATAAAAGGTAAAAAATGGTTACTGTCATAATATTTGATTTCTCCAATGGGGTCATTAAAGCCACATTAATATCCTCAGGGTAAGCAAAGATGTTTTATTTTGTTAATAACTGTTGTGATAATCCACAGTGACATTTACACCAGCCACCCATCTTAAAGGAGGGATGAGGAAAGTATGATCTGTGTTGGATTTTGCCGTCTGATATTATACAACATAGTTTTATGAATGGAGGAAACTGCGTTTTTTTACTCACTTTTTTATGTTAAAAAATATCCGTTAAACCAGAGCTCCAGCATTGTGTCGATGTCAGATTGAGAAGAAATAATGTAATTCAGCATCTTTTGATTTCTTTTATATGGCTCCCGTCAATGGCCAAATATCCATTGTTGTTCATAAATCATCATAAATAATTATATCTATTAACTTAATAAGCCCTGAACTGCCTGATTATGCACAAGTGATGGAACACTTTAGAAATTAAACTACTTCCTGTTATCAGTGAATGCTTGGTCCATGTTTAACATTTTTACAGTTGCAGATTTTCAAATTAACATCCTTTTATTTTCCAATTTGAGCTCACCAATATATTCCCGCACGTTGCTATTTACTCACGTCGAAGGTGAATGGCCTTCTGGGAGCACTGATTCTGCCTTTAGGGATGCAGTGGACGTAATTATTTAACTCACGTAAGGAGACTAAATAAACCTTTACGGATTAACAGTTACTAATAATTAGTATCGCGTTAGCCTCGGACAGCTACGGACGGCCTGGTTAGCAGCTAACGGATCCAACAATTGAATTCTGCTTAATCACAGAAAGCGGCTGTAATTAAAGGGAGACACAGATCCTGGTCCAACGGGGACATTCGGGCAGTAGATAAAAGATGCTGGCCAATATTTGCTTCGTCACAAGTCTCTAAAAAATAAAACGTGGATTGTAACGACGTCGGTTTAACTGCTGCCAGCGGCGGTCGCTATAGAAACGGAAGGTTCAACAGAAACAAACAGCCGGTTCCGCTTAATTGTGTTCCATGCCATTCCACATATCCGAGAATAGATTTATGAATGGTTCTCCCTCCCACAGTTGTCAATCATTGCAATACAATACAGTATTATTATATATAATAAACAAAGAAAAGGTATAGGTGGAAACAACAATGTTTATATATTTTTATACAAAATTATTATTATCAAATAAATGAGATAATTAATATGAAATAAAGAAGAAAAAGAATAAATAAAATAAATAAATACATAAATATATATATATATATATATATATATATATATATACATACGTCTTCCATATACATATGTTTCAATCACACTTATAACCCTCACATTTTTTTGTATAAATAATTTTGAAAACCAAAAATGAGTTGACTATTCTTACACCCATTTTAACTTTGTTCCATAATTGGGCTCCTGTAATATAAATACATCTTCTTTTTATCCCTTTTTTTAGCTTTTTGTACAGTAAACTTACAAACATCTCTCAAATCATATTTACACTAATGTATTGAAAACAATCTTTGTCCACAGTCTGGCTGTGACTTTGCTTTAGCTCTGTATATTGTCTGCATTTTTCGATAATAAACCAAATCATCAACTCCCACAGTCACGGTTCTCTTTTGGTCAGCAGCGCTAAGGTCGGTGCAGCGAAAATGTAAAAATAAAGCAATTAGAGTCGATCCCAGTCGATTGCTCTCTGTTGGCAGATTCCCTGATGGGTGCCACAACATATGAAATGTAGTGCCCCCCCCCCCCCCCCCCCCAGGCTGAGATACTGTATATTATCCAGCTGCTGTGACAGTCATCAAAACAATGAGCTGACTTTCACCTCCCTTCTAAACCGCTAATTGGCCTAACTGGGTTTTGAAGGGCCACAGACTGGTCAGACTGGTCAGCTCACCTCGACACTGTTTTGGCAAGTTGCCCACATAATAGAGCTAATAAGATATGCCTAAAACGTCACAGAAATGTTGATATTCAATTCGCTATTTAAGTTGTCGGTCAAACTCAAATGTGAGGATGCACCTCTTTTCTCTGTCTTATGCCATTGTTAACGGAACATATTTGAGTTGTGGACTATTCAAGCATTATTATTGAAAATTATGACACATAATAATTACTAATAATTATTATTAATAATAATGACTGCATTTTTTAATAATAAATGATGTGTGGTTAATGTCAAATCACTTAAAACGTTTAAAAAACCAAGTCAAAACGAAGAGAAAAATAAACAGAATAGACGACGATGGGGTTCAATAGTTTTTCTTTTTCTACGTGGGCTGATTCACCGAGAGCCCAGATCTAAAATGCACAACTGGATGCACACCAGCACACAGTTCAGGATGAACAGGAGGTAAACTCACAGGTCAGAACATCAGAGGGCTCTCTCATGTCCGCCAGTGCTAATAAAGGGAGCTCGGCCCACATCGAGGGATATTACTGAGGCCCTGCTGCCGCTGCTTCTCAACACAACCGGCCGTATCACTCTGAGGCTCTTTTCTTCACGACATTAAGCCGGCATTCGCTCTGCTACTATTTTTTGTTTCTCTCTGTGGACGCTGAAAACCGTTGCAGCCAGGTTTAATTACAGGCTTATTTTCCGAGTGCTCCTCTGAGGTGGAAAGCAGTGGGCTGGGGGCAGATGGACATAGCAGCTAATGAATACAATTATGAATGACATCACATAAAAAAAAAAAAAATTAAGTTCGATAATTGAAACACTTATGGCACACTTTTAAAGGAAGTCTTCACCGAATATTGTGGCGACGGTGTGGTCGTCACCTGTGATGCAACAGTTCCAGTCACATCAAGTCCAGCAGAACGGAACGAGTCCAGGTTAAACTTGATTCCCGCAAAGCTGATTTAATCTGTCGTATTATTTAAAAGGCTTTGCATAATCAATATTATGCATGCAATTAAGCAAGAGTGATGTTGAACTTAAACTGCAAACCAAAAATTCTCATCATGGACCAATTTTATACTTCGAAAGTTTCTGGTACAGATTGTCAATAATTCATCATTAATACTGAGCGGTGACGGAGCACATCTTATTTTTTTACGCTTATAAAACATATAAAATGCCCATAAATCTTTTTTAAAAAAGGTGTCGACACGTTGCGCAATAAGTTTGCTTTGAAAGGTCAGAGGGGCCGCCGCTGGTTTGTTATGCACAGCGAGTTCAAATAATCGTTATTTTTTGAGGAATACACCTGTAGAGCCGCAAGTATCGTCGACTGAATATCTTACACTGGCCCCTGGCAGTTTAAACAGTCAATACAAGCTGTGCATAATTCCCCCGTAATCATATTTACCTTCGCATTGAAAATGCGGAAGGTTATGTTTTGATCGCCGTGTATTTATTTATTTATTTATTTGTATGCGTGTTATTCGCAAAACTCAAAAAGTATTGAACCGAATCGCATGAAATTTGGTGCGATGATTGGTTATTATCCGGGGACCATTTGATTAGATTTTGGGATCAATCGGGTCAAAGGTCAAGGTCAAGGTCATGGAAAGGTCAACATCTTTTTTTTTACCATAGCACGATACATTTTTGTCCAATTGGCATGCAACTAATGCCAAAATGTTCATAATTCAATGCCCAATCTTGTGATATGCGAAGGTATGCGCTCTACTGAGTGCCCATTCTAGTTTGTTTATGCATTGCTGTCGAGACCCATTTTTTTTCGCACAAAGCTCTGCTTCATATCGACAGACTTGTAAGCGCACGGACACGTGGAGGGATGATTAAGAACAGCACTCGACAGCACTCTCTGTAATTTGACTGGCATTCTTGATCCTCTCCTTGCAGCAGGTCCCGCGCGCAACCAGCAGCCTCCGTTGTGTGTTTGGGAGGCGGCGACGCGGCGGGGGAGGGACAGGCAGGGTAAACAAACTGGTGTTTAAAAAAAGCTGCGGAAAGCCTGGAGGCGGCAGCGGCAGAGGGAAAGGCTGAGGACTAAAGTGAACTCCGTCTTCGGCAACATCTCCCACCCCCTCTGGTGGGCAGAGAGCTCCGTGACCGGCTCCGTCCTCCCGCTTCGGCGTCACGAGGTGCGAGGCCGAGGGCCGAAGCCGCTCTCGTTGTGTAATAAACACGGTTACATGTGGGGCAAGGAGCCAAATCCGAGCTACATTTGTGGGATCTGTATCGTAATTCATTTTCTTGCAGAGAGTAAGGTGAGAATAAATATCAAGCACCAGCAGGCGGCAGCTGGTTGGTTGAAACACTTGGGGAAACAGCTCGCCTGCACGAGCAGAAGGTATTTAAAAATCTGCCTGCCAGCAACTTTTAAGTTCTCTTGTGTAAATCACGTTTACAACAAAAACATGTAAAAATGTGTAAAAACAAGGCGCTGTGTGAAATACTGGACTGACTCCAGTGGTACTTATCATTATTATTAATTTAATGTTGATTAAAGATGATTGTTATGTGCTCAGTCCTCCCTCTCTTCTCTCTTTTCATCATCAGATACAAGCGTACACATGGGCATACACATGCACACGTGTGCCCCGCATCAACCACTTTTAGTAACTGGGTTTAAATATTCATAATAACAAATATATTGTACATTTCTATTTTGTTTGGTGTGTATGGTTTGGTTTATCTGCCTGTTCCTGTCTATTCCAGTGTGTAGCATGTCTCTTTCCCTTGGCACTATGCTATTTTAAGTAAAAGTGGCACCGTGCCACTGTGCAGACATTCCCTGCTTAAAGTCATGCATTCAAAAGTTTTACAATAGTTTCGAAAAAAATTCTAATTCCTTGACGGAAAAGTTCTCAAGGTGCACAACGGCCCATTTCAGAATCAATGCATGTTGTATTACAAAAACATGATTATATAATCATATCAGAATAATCATTTTAATGTTGCAGCTGATTAATATTGTCGCAAAAAACATCAAATATATTTAAGTAAAGTATAGTTACCTCTGTACTGAAGTACTGTGCTTCAGTTAGTAGAGAAGGATGGCCGCCTGTGTCTATTCCCTGGAGCACAATGGACCGCTTGGCCGTAGCCATGCTCATCGTTAGCCTAATTAGCTGCACCTGCAGCCCGTTAGCATCTGACCGCCGCCCTCTCCTCTCAACTACAGGCAGCGACTCCACTCAGGCTTCCCGCCAAAAAGGTCCTGAGCTACTTTTTACACATTTACCCCACCGTAACTTACGTTAGCTAACTTATCTGACGTCAGCGGAGGAGCCAACCGGCCGACTCACGTGGAGCGGGACTAGTTAGGTGCGACGGATATCTACAGTGGGGCGCCATTAACAGGAAATGGGTTTATTTAAAATGCTGTTTCGACTATACTGCTGAGTCACTCCGCTTGCTAACGGCGCTGTTATCGCCGCGACAGCTGCTCGCGTCTCATAAACTAGCTTATGTTAGTTCACGAGATGTTAGCAGTAATCGTGGTATCTGAAAACGTTTTGTGGAGGAATTAAACATCTTTTTAAATGCAAAAAAACCCTCCTCATTTCTGGTCTTTTACTGCGAAAGTTTCTCAGATATATACTTTATAAACCTTGACGTTTTGAACGTCCTGACCTCTACTGCTGTCTGTTAGCTGATAGTAATGATTGTTTTTTCTTCTTCTAATTCTTGTCTGTTGATGTCCTGGCTTGATGTTCGTGTGCTGTTCCGAAGCTGCTGGCTCTTTATGATGTGCTTTTTAATTTTTTGTGTCAATATACCGGCGTCTTCCAGCTGTCCCCTTCTGTTTGGATGCTGCTGCTTTTCCTATTTGTCCATGTTTGCATTGATATTAATTTGGAATTTGCCTAATTTGTCGCGGCTAAGCTCCTCGGTGGTCGTTCGGCAGGTGCGTTACGACGCTCTCATGCTGTCTGTTGACAGTGGAAATTAATTGGGCGCACGCATTTGATTGAATTTAAATATTTCCTATGACATCGCCGTTGTTTTGACGGATTGCTTGCAAGCTCCTGTCTCTTATAGACGCTAATATTTAGCCGTTTATTGTCTTTACTCGACTATCTTGCACACAAGCGCATTCATTTATTAAAATATTTTCCATGTATAATTTTCCTCCAGGAAATCCGAGTCACGTAGCATAGGTGGTCATGTTCACGTTCTCGTAACACACTTCATATCAGCGTGATATTACCGAGGACTCAAAGCAATGTGACACCTTGCTTTACTATTCTGCATATCATAATTACATCTAAAATACCGAGCTGCTGTCTGGTTTCCTACTCCTGCGCCCCGGTTCTGATGGCCATCTGCTTATCCTGTGACATCAAGTCATGAATATTTTAGGATTCTTTTTTGTATTTTGTATTTTTAAATGAGTTATTCATCCCGCTGCACATGAGGTTGATTGCTGTGTTTGAATGGGTCCATTTTGAGTCCCTAGATTATACAGCGTAGAAGTACAGTAGCGGATTCCACACAATAGAAGTCATTAGGCTCCTCGTAGTATGATTTAACTGGATGTGTTCGGCGTCATGTTGGGCGACTGATTGACATAAGTGTATTTGAGCGTCACTATTTCAAGTAAAAATATCTGCGCCAATGTCTCCACAGAATAGTCCCAAGCGGTGTTAATTTACTTTGGATCGTGGCTTCACAAGTCCTTTAAAACACATTTGTGTTTCATTTGTCTTTCATTCCACCTCTGTACGTCTAAAGTCATAACAATATAAGACTAGAACGGGCACTCGGTAGAGTGCATACCTTCGCATATCACAAGATTGGGCATTGAATTATGAAAATGTTGGCATTAGTTGCATGGCAATTGGATAAAAAATGACCGCTCTATGGTAAAAATAAGATTTTGACCTTTTCATGACCTTGACCTTGACCTTTGACCCGATGGATCCCAAAATCTAATCAAATGGTTTGCGGATAATAACCAATCATCCCATCAAATTTCATGCGGTTCGGTTTAATACTTTTTGACTTATGCGAATAACACGCACGCACGCATACAAATACACGCCGATCAAAGCATAACCTTCCGCATTTTCAATGCGAAGGTAATAAAGTGAAGTAAGCATCCAGAGGGTAGGGAAAACAGGATTATTTTAACCCTACAGCTTTAGCATTTTAATGCACGGTCGTTAATGCATGTCACAAAATCTACGTATATAGCAAAAAGGCTGCATATTGGTTAAGAAAACCTGTTGATGAGAATGAATCTATAGTTTTCTTCATCTTATTAGTTATATAGGTGTATTGTCTGTCTAATGTCCTTTGGTTGTCCGCAGATTTTGCGTTTTAATCATTAATTTAGGACCTTGTCAGTTTCATGTGAATTCTCCTGCCTCTGATGGAAATACAAAAATTGTAGACTCAGTAAATTCCAACGCCCGTGCGCTCTACTTCTTTATTTCATGCTTTCGTGCTGTTTCCTTTCATGTTTTATGCTTCGGTGGCCCAGAAGGAATCGTAACTAATGAACAGACGAATAATATCGGGTTTTTGACAGATGTAGTCGGTGAGCCGTGTAGCCACACCGCAGAATAGCGAGTCCAATGAAAGGTGTTAATATTTAGTTTTTTACTGGAAACAAGGCTGTGATTGCAGGAATCATTGTCAGCGTCCTTTTCAAATGTCCCCAAAAAGCCTTTTTAGCTCTTCTCCCATGACTCAAACCGAGTCGTGCGGAGGCTCTTCCGCCTGAAGCTGTCATGTGACCTCTCATACAGTGACAGAGATATAAATGTGTGTTATGTTTTTGCTTATCGTATCTTAAACTCAACAATCAGAGGAGCGTCCCGAACTCCGTTTCCCCCCACCGGTTTGTTGTGTCGGGGAGTCTGATACCAGACGGGAATATGTTGTGTGTGTGTTCAACTTTCAATGAATGTCTTGGAGTCGTCGTGTGCTCTCGTACGCGTCGCGTCTGAGCTTCCCAGCTTTCTTTCAAAGATGATATAGAGAGGAAAAACCTATCATAACTTGGTGCGTGACCCGGATCCCAAACATACCCATCGGCTGATTTTTTCTTTTTCTGACGACCACTGTGCAGGCCCAAGGCCCTGATGATCATCGGATTACACCGCTCAGCAGTGGATAAATATCTGGAGAGAGAGAGAGAGATTGATTCGGGATGATCGGGATCGGCGGATCCGAAGGAGGGACCCAGACAAAGACTTATAGGTTGTATTTTTTGATTTGCGAAAATTAAAATAAAGGTTGATTACGCCGCGAAAAAAAAAAAGGTTTTTTGCCGAAATAAAGGTTGACTCTGGCGTCGAAAAAATAAAGGTTTTTTTTACGAAATAAAGGTTGACTACGGCGGTCAAAATAAGTGTTGTGAACTAATACATATTCGTGGGAGGTATATGTGTTTGTTTAGCTTTGTTTGTTTATATTTGTTTGTGAATGAATGCTGTGACTATTGAATCAGCCGTCGCGACCTGTTCAATTAGACAACCACAGATTGGCAGTTTGGGTAAAAGAAGAGAAATGTAAGCCTGAAGGCGACGCATTGTTTATGTTCCAACAGGACTCAGATAGAGTACAATATCTGAGAAAATGGAACACAAGATACGGCTTTCCCGGAACTAAATGTTTCTGAGATAGAAACAATCTGTAAGACTCTAAAAACCATCGCCATAGAAAACAAAATACCTAGACTCAGCGAATCAAAACACCACGAACTAAAACAAGCAGAACAGTGGTTCCGAGCAGCAAAGAGAGGCACAAGCCCACGAAAAAGAAAATTAAGGGCCGAGAAATCACGCGAGGAAAGAGTTCACAGGCCCTGTACACAAAAACCGATTTGGACGAGACCAGCGTAAAAGCAGTTCACCAGCACCCGTAGCAAACAGCGTCTCTCAGGAGAGAGCCACAAGAGCGAGGGATGACGGAGGGCGTCAAGAACTCCAGGACCCAAAGCCCCACCGATTTCCACACCTCCGTAACCGTCACCCCGACATATATAAAAAAAAAACATTTCCAATGTTACAAGTCTCTAATCCACATGATGCGGACACACCACAGTATGTTTCGGCCATGGATGGAGGCCGAATGTACAATGCATGTGAAGGAGTTACTCCACCACAGAAAAACTTTGATCAGTTGATTTGTTCATGCTGGCGAATCCTACAAATTGAGAGATGGAGAAAGTTATGCAGAAAATGTTCGTGCCGATGGGTGAAATGCAGGAGATTATACAGGAATAGCGGACGAAGGGCACCACGAAGGACCATTCAGGTAGAGGCCGTTATGACAAGGAGCTCCACTGTTCCAACAATCAGCATCCCACAGCAGATTAGACTGGATTAGAAAACACGTCACTTGAAACAGCTAACATGGACACAATTATGTCAAATGCACGTCCGCGAAAACCTCATTAAACTGAAAATGAACAAAGGACCAGAGGTCTACGTACGTTTGGACTGACTGCATGAAACCACAAGGAGGGGGGAGGGGACATTGGTCACGTGACTGCCCCCCCCTAAGTGGGGCGGAAACCCCCCCAATGGCACAGCCAGCAGCAGCACCCCCACCTCGAGACGAGACTGACTGACTGACGAGACTAACAAACAGAAAGATGAAATAACAAAAGGCAATGCTAACGCTGATGAAGAAGCAAAACGCTAAAAAAAAACACACACCACACACGCATGTGAACAACACCGTCAAGTCCAATAGACATTGAGATCCTACCAAAAGTCTATTTAAGGCCAGGTTATTTTGAGTCATTGCCATGTCTCAACAGGAGGATGGTATCTATGATAGAACAAAACTACTTAAATTTTTTTGTAAAGCACCTCAAGGAAACCTAATCATTCATGGACGCCCCTACACTTCCACTAACTCACCCAGATTTAGAGCGTGGGGAGAAAGAAACAATAGTGGAGTACATGAAGAAGACCATGATGGGGAGAGGAGTCAGAAGCAAATGTCTTGCCAGATTCACCTGTCTCCCCATTATGTCTGTACAGGTCAGCGACTGGGTCTTCATCCGCGTCATCAAGAAAAAGACGTGAGCGCGGCCGCTGGAGGGACCATTCCAAGTCCTTCTGACGACTGCAACCGCTGTAAAGATAGCCGAGAGGACCACCTGGATACATCTTTCCCATTGCAAACTGTTCGAGCAGAGGAAGACTGAAGGGGCTGTCCGCGTAAAACAGCCATCTCAACGTCAGTGAAGAAACCGGTGATGGGCGAGAGGTCGAGGAACTCAAACGAGAGGAGCCCATTGAAACGACAGCGACATTCATATGTATGATGGGATGGGAAGACCTGTCAATGCTCCCGTTAAGAAAATATAACGTAAACTTTTGGTTTAAGCTTGTGACATAATTGTGTAAAACTCCTCACAAGGAACGGACAATTATTGATGTGAAGCTGCTAACTAAAAAGTTTAATTCCCATAGAGATTGGTGTGGTGTTACTAACAAATTAAAAGAGAATAATCATGATTCTGCTTGGACTGCTTAACCCAAATACGTAAATCACATGCTGCTTAGAAATTAGACAAATAAAATGAGTGCCCTTATTGACCATGTTTAAATAATAAGCAATAGCATAAACAGGAGGGAACTGACAGAGATATAAATGTGTGTTATGTTTTTGCTTATCGTATCTTAAACTCAACAATCAGAGGAGCGTCCCGAACTCCCACCGAAGGTTGTGTTATGTGTTCGGGGAGTCTGATACCAGACGGAAGGAATATGTCAACATGTCCTCAGTTCCACTTCTCCTTTGTTGTTGTGTGTGTGTGTGTTCAACTTTCAATAAAAGGCTGGACCAAAGGGGTGCTCGATGGAATGTCTTGGAGGTCGTCGTGCTCGTAGCACGTGCGTCTGAGCTTTTTTCCTTTGGGCTTTCAAAGATACTACGTTGTCTGTGATTCATTTCTCACCTCCTTGACCGTGAATATTTTACATGATATAGAGAGGAAAAAACCTATCATACAGCAGGGGGAAGTGGAAGGCTGAAGGCAAATGGGTGTGATGGGGCCACATCACACCCATTTCACCTCTCTCTCTCTCTCTCTCTCTCTCTGGAGAAGAGCCAATCAGCTGCCTGATATTAGTATTCCTCTATCCCGCCTCGTGTTATTTCCCCAGCTGCCCACCGAACATCCGAGTGGACGTGACCGTTTAAATGTTGTTCACTTGAGTTATCTTGAGCCATTAGCATGGAGGCGGCCGCTTTCACACAACATTAAGCCACATTCAGATAATTTCACATTCGCGGCGCGATCATCACAATTAGTAATGTCAGATTCTCCGATGTGAGGCTGTGAGATGTTAAAGAGGAGTTTAACTCGGCCTGTGATAACACTACCCTAAATCATTAGGTTAAGTAGAATGACAGGAAGAGAGGAAGGAAGGACGGATGAGAAACATTCTTACTGTATGGCCCCTGGCAACAATTAACAGGTACCGTTTACCTATTGTTCCCCTAAAGGCCTGAGGTTCCACTAAGTCTGAAAAATGAATAGAACAAAAGTATTATATATGATGAGCTTTTTTTAAATCTGTTATATAAATTATCTCCTAGCAACCATATCCCTCTATTCATAGAGATATGTTGAAGAGGTGTTTAATGCAACTTTTTTAAGAGCCCTTATGGAAAAAATATACTGCGATCATAATCAATAACAGGTGAAACTCCAGTGGCTCCGTGTTTCTGGAGTCATTCTTCTAAATCCTCTCAACATTTAAGAGGAGGAAAAAAAAAATGATGAAATATTTTTAAATGACATTACGTTAGCCGGGGAAGCGGCGAACGCCCTGCAGCTCTCAGCATAATGAGGAAAACATTATTAAACATTACCGAGACTGTTTACGGAGCTGCGGTGTTGTTTTATTCCAGTCCTCACGCCCTCACATTAGTGCACGACACACTCGCTAATCGCACAAAATAACACGGAATGATTAGATCACCTCCGGACGAGTTACTAGCAACCGGTGCATGAGAAATTACAAATATTTTCACAAGGTCTTGTCTAATTTCTTCATGGTACGACAATCAAATCAACAACGCTGTGAAGTAACACTGCGTTGGGGTTTGAGCGACTCCTCATATTTTGGGTGAGTTGAGGCGGAAGTGTGCAGTAATATAACGGTAAAAGAAGAATCACGTTCGTCATGCCACATTTATCCCTAGTCACCAAATAAAAACCTCCCTGTTGAACATAATTCACGTTCAGGGGGCATCGGAGATGCAGTTAATGATTATTTACATTATCAGTTGATCTGATTATTAAAAATGACCCTTCACTCTTTCCTAAAGCTCGGTGTGTTGTCTTCTAAATGCTGTTTTTCTAAAACTCCAAACCCCAAAGATATGAAATGTACAATATTGGTAAACAAAGAAAATCTTTGGAGAATCTGCACTTAATGTAATATTAATGTTCTATCAATCCATAGTTTGAGCTCCCAGGTATGGTGTTAATTATGCAGCATGTTGTATAATGCATCACGGTTTGATGCTGAGCGCTGGGATCACTGTTTGCATTCCCTCTGATCAAAAACTTGAACATGTTTCATATTTAAAAAATAGGACAGCCATTAACTGTTAAATTCATATAGAACTTTATATTTTGTCTATAAAATGTTGTAAAACAAACAAAAGTTGTGTCTAGTTTTGTCCGACCAACCTCCAAACACCCCAAAATATTCAATTTTAAATATAAAGCACAAAGAAGCGTCAAATCTCGACACATTGCAGGAAGTGAACATGCACGTGTGTTTGGTTTGTCTGCTTAAAAGATTATTCAAACTATCAAAAGTCCAAACACCTGTGGGAGTGTGCAGCAGCATTTAGGTTTAATTTGCGTCATTGGGGTCCAGGCACGTGCACAGACATTTTGGGGGGCAGGTGCTCAACCCCCCCCCCCCCCCCCCCCCAAGAAAAAGCAGCATCACACTAATTATGCGATCCTTGACCTGCGTTTCCTCTTAGCAGGATTAGACAACTAGCTTACATTTTCTTTATGAATAAATATGAATTATTACATGGCAACAACATTACAAGCGTTCTGATTGGCTAATGGGTAGTGGTGTAAAAAAAGAAGAAGAAAAAAAGCACAGTCAGATATCAAAACACATTTGGAGGGAATTGATGACAGAGAAAGTCATTTTAATTCTTAAATACTGATGAATGAAGAAAAAATGTGTCTCCAGAAAAAGGGGCATGTGCTCGAGCACCACTAGGGGTCTATCTGTGCACGTGCCTGTTGGGGTCTAATATTTAATCATCAGCTCTAACTTGACTCCAGCGTGACGAGCCAATCAGATGTGCTCGTTAGCAGAGATCTGACGTCTAGTTTCTGACCTAGAAAAGCCCTGAAAAGTCTGTTTTTACTGACTTCCATGTTTCTCATCCAAATAAAGAATCTATATAGCAAAGGCTCTGAATACTTATGACCATGTGATATTTCAGTTTTTCCTTTTTAATAAATGTGCAAACATTTCTACATTTCTGTGTTTTTCTGTCAAGATGGGGTGCTGAGTGACCATTAATGAGAAATAAAATTAACTTTTTTGATTTTAGCAAATGGCTGCAATGAAACAAAAGAGTGAACATTTTAAAGGGGGCTGAATACTTTCCGTACCCACTGTATATTGTTGAATGAGATAAATGACTATAGCTGTGAGTACATTGGAATTTGATGATTTGCTTTAACTTCACACTGGTTTTTGAAGAATATCTTCGATAGATTATTGTTGACTATTGGTATTATTTTCAATTAAACACTTTTTCTTGTAATTTGCCACTGTCCAGACATTCTTCCTCGGTCCTGCACTCAAAGATTTTTTGAAACACAACAATATGTACGTATGAGTTGAGTTAAAAATGTTCTCATGTGCCTTTTTACTGCATCAAATGAACCCATTGGCCAAGGAGCGTGGTTTAACTCCAGCTACTCATTAATGGGACGCAGCTGTGTACAGAAGCCGTATTGACGGATATGATGTGACTTATCAAATAGTTGGCATCTGTTGGTTTTCGCAACTCAAGGTCACTTTGCGAACACTAAACGAAGGACTGTTGTAGCTCCGAGAGAGCTCAGGTCTTTGGCTGCGTCCTAATATCCGGTTTCAAGGCTCAGCGTGATATTTTTAATGTGTGGCCCTAATCAGAGTCTGAATTACCAGTCGCACCGTCTGCCACTTCTCTAACCCCCCGCCTCCACGGCACTAACCAGAGCTGCAACTCAGGGATGCTCTCTGTTAAGCTGCATTCACAGGGGGGTATTAAAGACGATGCGTTTGAAGGGTAAAAGACAGTTGCCTGTTATGATGGCCGTGAAACGAAGTGATTCCAAAAATTATTGTTTAATTTTCAGGTGTTCTGACCTTTTCCATTTTGTCGGCGTTTGATTCACGAAGTCGTGGCCCTCTTTAACGGCGCCGCGGTTTTTTCAGCAGATCGACCGAATGGCCTTCGGCTAAGTGTCATGGGTGTGTGTGCAGAGGAGTCGCTGCGAGTCGGCTTGCCTGGCAGGCAAAGCGGAGGGCAGCGCCCCGCGGATAAATGGACTGCATTTCTAAATGTACAATGTTACGAGCTCGCCAAAGCACTGGTTCCCTCGTAAGAAGAGACTTGGACCAGAATGAGCACTGTGATCTTTTTCTATAATATATATATATATATATATATTATAGAAGAAAAAATATATATATATACTGTATATTAGAAAAGAAAAAAATATATATATATACCTATATATATATTAATTCTATAATATATATACATGTATATATAATAATACAAAATATATATATATACAGTATATTATAGAAATATATACATATACTATTTTATAGATTAAACATGTGTAACCACAACATGCTCTTAAAGCTGCACACTTTGATTTGGAGGCAACATTTAAAACAGGGTTCGACATGTCGCTCATTAAAAGCAGACGCAGAGCGCGATAATATGGCCGATATCTCATCATGTTAAATTGAGCACGAGGAGCACATTGTCCATCAACTACGTCCTGATGCTCGGGCCTCAAACACAGAGTCCAGCTCCCCTCGTGCCGCAGGAGTCCTGATCTCGGTGCCGCCGCCCGCCGAGCGCAGCTTGATCCGGGATGAGCGATAGAGCCGCGAGTCTCTGTTGAAGATGTGGGCTCAACAGTCACCGACCTCCCGCCTGCTTTCATCCATCTTCATTTTCTCCAAACCGGGCGTCGACAGCAGGGAGCATGCTGGGTAGTGGAGAGGCCTTCGGGTCCCAGTTGGGTTGGCGTAGCGTCCGTCTGGGGCAGATTGTGCTGGAGAAAGAAGCTTTTTGTTGTTTTTTTGTCTTGTAAAGCTCATGGGAACCTAAAAAACTGGGTTATTATTCTATGTCGGAGACTTTGTTTGTATAACAAATGTATTTGTGCACCTTTTAATATCAAAAATAGTTATAGGTGGAGCATAATAATTCAGATTTAAAACCTAAAATGGATCGCAAAGAGGAGCAGAAATACATGCAGCTCACGTTCCTGTGTGGAATAGTACAATCTATAACTACTATTATATATATTGAGCTTTCCAATGAAGTGGACTACAATCAAGGCGTTTGCTATGGAGTAAAATATAACTTTAAATGGTCAAAGACAAATATGAATTCCGTGATTTAGAAATAAGATCAATTATATCTTATGAATGAATAATAAATTAGATATATTATTATAATATGTGCATTTTTCTAATTGCTCTGTATTTCTTTGGAGGTTGTATGAATACCTCAATTGTGAATGACTCTTAAAAGGTTCTGTTAATATGGTGACTATTTATCCCGCAAGCCTTTATTTTGTAAGTGCCTTTGTTTGGTTTAGGTTCTTTTATTTTGAAGCTCTTTCCGATGAGACCGGAAGTAGACGTACGTCTCGTAACTTGACTTCGCAAAAATTACGTTAGCTAACGGTGTGCTGAAGGAAAAGGTGTTCATGAGTACTTTTATGAAGTACATAAGTTACTCTATACACGACTAAGCACCGAGCTGGAACGGGAACCAGGTACTTTGTGTTTTATTTGGGCTTTGACTACATGTTAAATGACTTTAATGAACTTGTAAAATGAATTGTAATAAGATGCTAATGCTAGAATTGAGCCATATGTTCCCTTTTAAGAAATACAATGTTGTTATTAAAGTCCACATGTATATATGAATGTCATCTAATTCATGTTTACCCTCGTAAGAGCTCATTTCTGTTGTATTCGTTCCATAGAGCTCTTACTGTGATTTATAAATCAAATTTCTTCGTAACTGTAACACACATTTTTAAACATTTTGAGATCCACTTCCCTTTCATATCTCTTTACCCATCTCCGCGGCCTTATTCGGACCCAGTTTTTAAAACCTAGTCACAACCCGATACAACAGCCTTCAAAAGACTTCCTGCACATTATTGTCGTGTGAAGGAAACAAAGCGCAGCCGGCATCTGCTAAGCGTAATTTATCTCCTTCCTTCAGGAAAAGGATCACGCATTTAAACCTTTTGGGCGTCTGCGTTCACAGGATTGTGTCTTCGTGTTTGTTTGCGACCCTCGGAGACACGGGCAATCCCAAATATGATTTCTGTACTGTTTTTACAGCGTGATTAGGATTATGCCCCCCCCCCCCACTCCACCGCTGAGCCTAACGGAGGAGAACCCACAATAGAAAAGCTCTGTGGGCGCCGGCGTGCGAAAACCAGGCGTATCGGGTCTTAACTGCCGCATATATTATGTATATTCCTCAGTCCGACCAGTTGACAACCCCCTATGGCTGCAACTTGCATCCCCCACCCCCCCTCCTCTTCCTCCTCTCCGACTCCCAAGTGTGTTTGTTGGTTCTGGATTGAG
Source organism: Pseudoliparis swirei (assembly GCF_029220125.1). NCBI lineage: Eukaryota > Metazoa > Chordata > Actinopteri > Perciformes > Liparidae > Pseudoliparis > Pseudoliparis swirei. Next base: position 24,330,634 of record NC_079406.1, read on the forward strand.
AAGAGCATTTATGCTTCATTAGTAGGATATTGAAGAAACAACAACAACAACAGCAACGACGACAGATACGTAGGCAGGCTGCTGTCTCGTTGTGTTTCAGAGTGCAATCAAAGAGCCGAGAGCTCCTCGAGAACGCGAACGCGGTGGAAACCATCAGCGTATCTTTAAAGATGTAATAGCCTCACCGTTAATGTAAACACGTCACACCACATTGGGCCGCCGTCTACAGCTTCAATTTACGTCGATAAATTCTAGACCTTGTGATATTTCACGCAGAAATACATTTTAAACATTGCGTTTGAGACTTGTTAGGTTGTAATAGTTTATTTTGATAACATGTGCAGAGGTCTTATGCTTTAAATTAATACATATAGAAAGATATTGTTAAAGAAAATATTAGGGAGAATATTGATATTGTTATTAATGTATTATGAAGCATAGGGGTAATGTTTACTCTATGCAAATGTAAATGGCAAGAAGTAATGTATGTTGCATGAGAGTGACTGTATGTTAGTATTATAGATTGACGAAGCCGGTTGAATTCCGTGAAGTGACTTACAATAACAAGACGGGACTTTTATTGTGAAAATACTCGTTTCGCGACTTGACCGGAAGTGACGTTTTGACCCGGGGTTCAGTGACATTCGACCCCTCCATTGTTCTCGCGGGACTTTGAACCAATCACTAGGTGTTAAAGGCTGGACTCACCTTTGAGAGTGAGGATTGGCTGATTTTGAGTCTGAGACTTTGTGGATTAGGGAGAGCGCTCTCTTCTACAGGTAGCCGACGCCGGAAGGCTGAGGGGACGGAGGAGCCGGGAGCCGATGAAGACCACGATCGTGAGGCCTTGAATGTTTGTTCTACACTTCCTGCCATTAAGTGTTGATAACTTAATTTGCGCGTCCGGAAGCCTGTTTTCCATCATTTGCGAAGTGCCCAGTTTCAGAACATCCTTACAGACTTTAATGAAAATAAATCTAATGTAGAAAATGTCTAGACTCAAATATAATATATATAGCACCTGTAAAACGTGTATTATACTCTGCAGAGTATAATACACGTTGCAGTGCAGCAGTGAGACCAGGAAACAACTAGAAATTCACCGGCGGTGGCAGCAGATGCTACGAAGACTGAGATAATCAAAGTTGAGTCTTGAGTTGAAGAAACGTGACGCCAGTAGATTTGATCTGATACCACATTTAGCCTGTAAAATAAGTTGGGAAACTCAATCGAGTACCTCGGTCGGCCTCTCGGGGCGTCGTTTACAGCTGCCGCTCTGGTTTGTCGTCCAAGACCATTTATAATCAATTAAAAAAATACTGTTTGACGTTTTTTTTAACACTAACTGTGGAATAAAAGCGATGTTATTTGTTTAACCGTATTGATTAAAATGCGATCGATCCGCCCGCTTCGTGCATTTCACAAAATAACTGCCTGAGATCCACAGGGAGCAGATTTTTGGATTCTGAGTGACGTTTATGTGCATTGGTCGTCAATTTTAACGAAATTTCAAGCTGTGGATAATTCCGAATGGACGACAGGGAACTGAGTTGTGGTGTCCGACGCTCGCCTGGCCGTCCTGATACGGCTGCTTAATGCGCGACGAGATCAATGACACGTATTGTTCCTTAAAATTAAACGTCTTTGGAACTACAGTTATATGGGCTTATTACATTTTATGCGCTAGTGTATTCCCATTTGAAAAGGAACACTGAGTACATTATATATTTTCAAAGGGGTATTCAGTGATTTACTATTTTAATCAACTTTCTTATTTCTGCTCACCAGGAATCCGAGCATTGACAAAACATCCCCACATATTTAAGTGTGTCTGTGTGTCTGTCTGTCTGTGTGTGTGTGTGTGTGTGTGTGTGCATTATTGTGTTCTGTACTCGACAGTCATCCATCTCATTCCTCCGGTGAGCAGAGAGCTTTTGTTCTGAAATATGCAGCCTGGGTCAGAAAGTGAAATGGCACCCGGTGAAGTGAAAGTTATTGGTATTGATTGATCAACCTGGCTCAGAATTTATATCTAGTTTGGTTCTTTTTAATATCCATGTGGATGTTGATAATGATTGCCTTAGTGCTGCATTCATCTCCTTGTTGGACTCGATTGCTTCTGTCAGAAGAGGTAAAACCCACTCACAGCTTTGGCTTGATCTTGTTCTTACTTATGGCGTTGACATTGAGCATTTGAAACGCCCCCCAGCTGTAGCTATTTTTAAAGAAGCTCCTTCTTCTGATTTTGATTACCACGCCTCAATATAATATAGGACTGACTGTGGTTTAGGCCTTGAAACCGCTGTATGCCCTGGTATATATTTTTTTTTCTTCAACGGTTTCTCTCACAACGCTCACCCGCGAGGCTGCTTTAAAGACGTTTTTTCCTTTAATTGCGGCTCTCTTATTATCATTATCAAATGTGTCTCTGCACAGGCCACGTACCACCTTCCTTGTGGCTGGCTGTTAACCTCTCTGAAGAAGCTTCCCACTCTGGATCCAGAGTGGCTACACTACACATCTCTAACCTCCCCTTCCTCTCCAAGATCCTGAGAAAGTGGTGTGGTGTCAGTTAGTATTAGAAAACACCACAACACCGAGCGAACCACCAACGCTAGTTACGGAGTTCCACAAGGTTCTGTGCTTGGGCCACTTTTATTTATCGTATACATGAAACACTCCATAAACTTTTGTTGTTATGCAGATGATACGTAAAATTCAAGCATGTCTTAAAGACATAAAACATGGATGACCTGCAACTTCTTGATGTTAAACTCAGACAAAACCAAGTAATTGTAATCAATTATTTGGTGATGTGGTTTCTGTAGATGGCCCTGGCATCCAACACCACTGTAAAGAATCTTGGCGTTATCTTTGATCGACTTGTCCTTTAACCCCCACGTAAGCAAATCTCAAGGTATCAGGCTGCTCTAATAAATCTCTTAGGTCCCCAGTTGATCCAGAATGCTGTAGCTCGTGTTCTCTCACTAAAACTAGAAAGAGATCCATCACTCCTGCACTCTCTGCACTGGCTCCAATAAAATCAAGAATCTCACTTTCTCTCTTCTCTCTTCTTCTAACTCTTGATGATGATGATCATATCTTAAAGGAGCTTAAGGAGCTTGTTACCCACTACTAGACTCAGGAGAGCTCTACGCTACTTCTGCCTAGAAGTGTAGTCCAGAGTCTTAAAAAATGGAGGCTTTATGCCACCAATTCCTCTTTTATGGCCTCTTTATGGAACCTTCTTCCACCTTCAGTCCGGGGAGCACTCACAGTCTAGACTTAAGAAGAGTCCTGGGCTGAATCAGGTTCACCTGGTCCAGCCCCTAATATGCTATATAGGCTTAGCTGCCTGGGGCGTTTTAGGATGCACTGAGCACTATCTCTCTTTTTTTTCTCTCTCTTGATTTTCATCTCTCATCTCAACGTTACTAACTCTGCTTTCTCTTTCTCCCTTTTGACTTTGACTCTCATCGTCATGGGGTCATCGACCCCATGAGACGGCATCGATCCCATGATCCATCGGGGGTGGGTCGTGGAATTCCTGCTCTATCCTGCTCTGCACTGTTGAGACCACGCCCACCCACTGACCAGACTCTCTCCCTCCCCACTCCTCCTCCTGACATCCCATCTGCCTGATGGATATCCATCGCCTACTATGAATGGTTACTATGAACTCTGTATTCACTCATACTCCATATTTTACTCTGTATTTTAACTTCTGTTACATCTATTGCATCACATCTGTCCATCCTGGAGGTCCATCCTGGTCTCCTCTCCTGGTCTCCTGCCTTCCTTTTTTTCCCCTTTTTTGTTATTTTTTATTTTTTGGGGTCCGATGCGAGGTTTTGGGGCAGGGATGTCTATGTGTACAGATTGTAAAGCAGTAAATATCAAACATATTGCCGCATGAAGACATTTAATGCAATATGTGAAAACGCACACATTTAATGTTAAATTTAAAACGTGTCACATTTCAACAGTAAAAATCCCTAAAAATGATTCTTAATGCACATCGATGTTCAAACCCGGCGAGATCTGTAACTCAAGGTGCATTTAATCAGGTCGCCTGCAGCGGCTTCATCTTGACACGGAATGAAGAAGGAAGTCAACGAGCCACTCTATTGTTGACTATATGGGACTTTATTGTTCTTTCGATGATTCATTGCTGTTTGCTGTGCTTGCTCATAAAGTTATTTGCAGTATGATCCTTTTTGACCACGGTAAAGAACGCCGGGGCTTCCCCACAACTCCATTTGCAGCTGGACGTTGGCTCCAGTCGCTGTAGGGGTCAAGGTACTGTAGCTGGTACACCGTAGGTCTGACAAGGTTGGTTTTTTTACTGTAAAATGTCCCCCTAAATTCATGTTGTTAGCTTAAAAACTGTTTAAAAAAAATACCGACATTTAATATTGTTATTAAATTAAAGTTCTCATTTATTGATATCAGTAGTAGTCTCTGAAGTCCGGCATACATTTGTTCTCGGGCTGCAGTGATACATTTCTTCTCAAGGTTAAGTCTCAAATCAGAAAGCTAAAAAAAAAAACCCCAATGCAGCACATGTTCATTAGCGGGCTTTATGCCCATGTGGTCTTAATGGGGGGCATATTCTGTGAACCTTTGATAATGAGCACCTTCATATTAATACTTTCCGGCATTAAAAGTGTCACGTAAAAAGACAACACAGATGCTGGTTCCATCATGTAAAATGGTCGCCCTTAGCCTGGGGGGGGGGGGGGTTGTTTTGCAAAGTGGCGAGCGGGGGTCCGCCCGATGAGGAGTGTGGGTAATTAGCCACTGGGGCAGCAGCTGGAAGTAACGGTCTCCCTCAAAGCTGTCGTCTGCCGCATGCTGATAACATTGAGGCGTCCTCCTCTCGCAACGACGTTCTGCCGCCTGCCAGACAAAAAGAGGGGAGCAGCCGGGAAGAGAGACTCGCAGGAAAGAAAGAACATAGAGGAAGACAGTGATGGATGAAGAGGGGCTGACCTTCGCTCATTAGTGAAGCGACCTTTTAGAATCGATGAGTGGCTCAAATAAAGGTTGAAACCCACCTGACTAATGTAACATGTGGTAAAGACAGTTTGAAAGGGTCCACTGGAACCGTCTTTTATCAAAGAACTTTTGTGTGTGTTTCATATAATTGGGACGTTTTGAGTGGTTTAGTTGTGCAATGGCTTTTGTGATGGATGTGATTAATAACTTGATACATTAAAAGTGGAATATGAACATTAGAAAATGTTCCTCATTTTCCTATATCAGTCATATTGTCTCTGGTGGTATGAAATGGAAACACTAGATCGAGCCTTGCATTAATACATTATGGACCTCCTGCTAAGTCTGACTTCTGAAGCCAGACCTCGGACCTAGAGGCGCCAACTTGGCATCGTAGACCGGCTCTAGGGACGTGGAACCTCACCTCTCTGGCAGGGAAGGAACTAGAGCAGGAGGTGGCGCTGTATCAACCGGGTACAGTTGGGCTCACATCCACAGATAGCACCAAAGTCCTTCTTTGAGAGGCGGCTGATGGACTCCGGAGGGCCGGCTTGATCTCAAAGCTAGTAGTGCTTTATTATTAGACTTCCGTGATATTCAGCAGGCATCATGTTTGAGCAAAGGGCACCAGAACCCTCCAGGCCATATGTCTTGGACCCTCAGGTCACTGATGACCACCATGTTAAAATCCTCCAGGTAATAATCCAAGAATGGGAACATTTTGAGCAGTCTCTGAAGAAAGTCTGTAAGTTTTCCTCAAGGAAGGTCTGGCAAACCCCCGAATCAGGACCAGTGGACCAGCCCGTACCCTCTCTGGGCCTGAAAAAGGAGGTCAAGTGGAATTTGCCCATCTGCTCTTCGTGTGTTTTGTGGACTTGGAGAGGGTTTGCAACTGTGTCCGCAAGGGGGAAGAGCGACTCCGGTTCTGGGACCTTGGAATTGGGTCGCCACTCTTTGCAGACGATGTGGTTCTGTCACCTGGGCTGAGACTCAGCACCTCCCCGTCTGAAGCCAAGGTTCTCGGCTGGGTGCGAGTATCTTCAGGTCCCTGTTTAGCATACAAGCTACTTGCGTAATTACAATGAACTATCGTTCAATCTCTATCCGGACCAGTTCGGGTCAACTGCATTTTAAATCCGGCGTAATCATCCCCAGACCTATTTAGATTCGCTCTAAGTGTCCTTGGGTCTCTTTGGGGAAAGGTCTCTTTCAGTTGAACATAAGTGTATACTCCTTCAACTCCAATGATGTGTGGAATAAATAAATGACCTTGCGTTTAAATGACGATAATGAAGTGCCGGGTGCTTTTGGCTAGTTGGTCCAAAGTGACCTGCCGCCATTACTCAACAAGCGTATCGTATCTTCAACAGTGGGAACGGGGGGTGAGGAAATCATGTACGCGGCTTGCTGGAGGACCTGGAGTCCGATGTTGAGCGAGCTTGTTGCGTGGCGGTAACACGATGGGAATGAGATTGACTTTTGATTTGCCCCGGCAGATGCCTTCATCGTCATAACGCCGGGACCGCCGCCCCCAACAGCCGCTCGTCCAAAACATTCCCTTCAGACGCGGCGGCGCCCATCTGTCGTAACGAGCTCCTGATCAAGCCACTCGGGTCTCGAGCATGTTTCGTTCTGGCCTCGTCGGAGCGCTCCGTGATGCGTGGAACGTCAACTAAGGGCTCCGACAAAAGTACAAAGTAATGAGGTCTGAAAAGCCCAGACCGAATGGAGGCGTTGCCGCGGCTCCCGTGACCTAGGAGGTTTTTAGCATTCTGCCGGTTTGCCTTTTTGTTTTTTTTAACGTGGCAGTCTCCCGGAGATGTGATTTTTTTTTAGACGAGGGACTTGAATCTATTGACCTCGCCCTATCATGACTCTGTTATTTTAACTGTGGAAAAAAAGAGAGTCTGGCGGCGAAGCTATTACGTTGATGGTCATTGCACGAAGTCGAATTTTCCCAAATGTCGTGTTTGCCTTCACTTGTTTTAACCCTTGTGTTGCCTTAGGGTCATTTTGACCCGAATCAATATTACACCCTCCCCCCTTTTTGGGTCATTTGACCCGATTCAATCACCCTCCCTCCTACCTTATTTATTTACATTAACATTTTTACCATTTTCAATTTAGCGCCAACCATTAAAAAACCTCAGAAAATATTATTAATTAATATTGTTTTCCATGATTTTAAAAATCTAAAATAGGCGGGAGCTACAGCATTAAAAAGAGAGAGGGCAATAAAAAGTTGAAATGAGGACAAAAAGAAGAAGAAAAAATAATCAAATTACTTGCAGAAACGAAACAGGACGAAACCCAGAATCAAGGAATTTCAGCAAAACAGACAAAATGGAGACGGGCGAGCAGGTATGCGAGGCTGGTGGACCGAGCAGACCGACGGGGCAGATGGGAGTTTTGGGAACGGGACAGTTCTGACCGGAGCAGAGCAGCATGGGAAGCCAGCTGTTGTTGACCACCTGCCACTTTCCACTCAGGACTCAAAGATTACGATGCACGGCGTGTCCCCCTCTGCCTTCCCGTGGCCTAACAAATGTAAGCTAATAATCCAATTACCCTTAATTTGTGGATGCAGTCGCAAGGCAACTCAACTTTTCATGATGAATATGAAACGGTAGAAATTGACTCGCTGTATGTTGGACGATAAGGGAAATCACCAGCTAAATATATATATATTTTTTTTATATGCATCCTTAACCACAAGAAAACACTCTTTTTTTTCTTTCCCAGCAGGTTCCAACCTGTCTCAGGAGAAGTCTCTGTGTGGGAATATAATCATTAAGCCATGTAGCCGCCACCTGGTCCCCGTCTTACAAACACCCAGCTTACTGCTGTACGCTCAATACACTTTCAAATCCCCTCCTCCACATAACAATGGAGGGAAGAACATTGGTATTGTTTGTTTTTTTACCCATCGTGGACTCGTTTAAAATGCATTGGCCACTTTTTTTTATACGGCGGGTGTTTCTCTCCCACTTGGCTAAATGGTTTGTCCGTTAATCTCCCCTCACTCACGGGAAGGGGGTTTATTCTGCTTAATATTCTATAAGGAACAAAGAGAGCTTGAAAAAGAAAGAAAAGTAATCCTTAATTTTTCAGTCTTTTAATGCTTTGAGGGCAGAAAACTTCCACATGCTTTATACACTAAGATGTATTTACATATGCTAGTCAGGCCAAAGATGAATATTCTGCATACAATTGTGTTAAAAGATAATAATAATAATACATTACATTTCTATAGCGCTTTTCAAAATACTCAAAGACATTCCCTTTTCCTTCTTTTTTCCCGTCTCGTGCCATGTTAACTTCTTCAGTGGATCAAAGGTCAAATTTATGAATCAAATAAAAGTAATAATACACCATAACAGCTTGTATAACAATACGCTCACGAAAGCATTAGTTTGTCCATAACAAGTACGAATTGAATTTTGTAAAATTAAGTTTTTGGTGAGAAACTTATGAATAGTTGTTTGAAGATGTTTTCACAGCAATATAAAAATGAAAATGATTGAACCTGTAACTTCTTAACACTTACTCTAAGAAGCTCATAATGCATGAATTAATACTACTAATGCCAAACTGTATTTTTAAATAAAGATTTAATTAAAAAATAGATTTTGTAATTTTAAATGTGTTTTAATACAAATAACCAGTAATTACAACAACAACATCAAAAGATAACATTTATAATTTGTTTACAAGAAAAGTATAAAAGGTATTTTAGACCAATTTTTTTATTTTTATATATTATTTATGAAGCAGTGATATGAAAAAGGTAATTCTGAAGCTTTGCCTGTATGCAGACCGAGTCTTTTTCCTCCAACTATTCGTCACGAGTCGATAAGCGAATCAATAAAGAATTGCATCGATCATAGAATTGGTATTGATAAAATCACATCAATCCCGTCGGCTCACCAATTTAAAGTCCCTCCATTCATGGTAATCAATCCGCTAATGAACTGTGCTGTGCAGGCCTCAACTCGCTCGGTCTTTGTGCGCCCGTCTTCCGCTCAGGGCGGCCATTAGTGTCGGCGATATCTCTGCACCGCGGCGATCCCCGGCGCACAATTCCGCCTTATTAATAAATTGTTTACCTGCAATCATTCTGTCACTCAGGAGCAATGTTGCCGCATCAATCTTCCATTCAGAAGAGCTAATCACCCTCTGAATGGGCCTCACAATGTGTGTTTTATTATGATGGCGACTGTAAAACTCATAACAATAGCTGCAAGGGGTTAGCGGCTACCTGCAAAGCTGGTCAACCCCATTGAGTTGTTTTATGACCCGATCGAGAATATCACAAAACAACAAGTCTGACATAAAATCTCATGAGCAAGAAACCCGTTGAGCTCCATGAGCACATGCAGGCTATGTGCAAAAATATGAAAACGATGCAGGGAAGTGGTTAAAGAGCATATTACAGTTGATTATGTGAGTATGGCTCCTGTCTTAGTCTTTTGTGGCGACTAATATCCTCCGATTGAAGATGGTACATTCACACTCTTCCTCTGCTGTATATACAAATGATAGGAATCATCATCCTCAAAAGTCTCAAATGCCAGAGACAGAGAATTAGCGTCTCAGTCTTTTTGCCCCACTTCAGGTCTCACTGCGCTCTCTGAGTTTCATTCGCAGCGTCTACTTTAGCTTTCTTCTGTGGAGGCGTGGCCTGATCGCCGTACGCACCGGGAGGATGTGGTAAAGTTTATTCAGAACCTTGGCTTCCTTTTCCTTCTCAGCTTTCTTTTAAAGCTGCTTTTTCCAGATGCAGAGTGCGTGGCGCTTATGCTTCATATGTGATTCCAAAAAAAATGTAAACAGGTGAATACTTATTATTATTATTATTATTTGTATTATTATTTATTATTATTAATATTATTATTATTATTGTCAGGATCTGGAGTTTTTGTGTCTTGTTTTATTTTGAAGTCCCCGTCTCTGGTGTCATCTGTTTCCCTGCACTTCCTGTCCCTGTGATCTTCTGCCCTGTCCCTGATTGTTTCCACCTGTGTCCAATTACCTTCCCTGTGTATTTAAGCCCTGTTTGTCTCATTGTTGGTTTGTATTGTTTACATTGTGCGTTGTTGACCTGTTATTTTGTCTGTGTTAAGGAGATTACAGTTGTTGTGGAATGTTGTCGGCTTTTGGGTCTTTTCTCTCTCTGGCTACAACAGTCGTGAAAATTATGTAATAATATTAAGATGATATTCTATATATATATATACATCACTTTTCTTAACAATATTATAAAGTGCTTTGTAACAGGAGAAAAAAGATAATGAAAGAAATACAATTAAACAATAATAGTAAAAATGTAACATTTGGTAACTATTAAAAATACGTTATTGCGCAAACATTTTGCACCGGCAAGCATTAATTTAACAAGTAAAACTAACGCTAAAGGTTTTTTGTAATCAATTCCACATCGACCATCCTGCTGGATTAACACACTTAATGTGGATTATGACACGATATAAAAAGTCCCCAAATCATGCAGTTTTTATACTTTTATTTGACTAACATTTTTATAAAACTACAGAACCCTGCTTGTTTTCTACATATAATTGAGCCTTTTTACCTTCGCATTGAAAATGCGGAAGGTTATGTTTTGATCGCCGTGTATTTATTTATTTATTTATTTGTATGGGTGTTATTCGCATAAGTAAAAAAGTATTAAACCGAATCGCATGAAATTTGGTGGGATGATTGGTTATTATCCGGGGACCATTTGATTAGATTTTGGGATCAATCGGGTCAAAGGTCAAGGTCAAGGTCATGGAAAGGTAAACATCTCGACAAATTTCCCCTTGGGGATTAATAAAGTATATATCTATCTATCTATCTTTCTATCTTCTTTTTACCATAGCACGGTCAATTTGTATCCAATTGGCAACTAGTGCCAAAATGTTCATAATTCAATGCCCAATCTTGTGATATGCGAAGGTATGCGCTCTACCGAGTGCCCGTTCTAGTCTTCAAAATGAATCTCTCCTTGTACTTTAAAGAAGTAGATGCTCAGGAGGAAGTAATGGGCATCGGGCAAAGTCAGAGAGCATTTAAAGACAAACTAATGCATTGTGGGTTCTTTGGGCAAATAGAAACACAGAACTGAGGTTCAATACCCACAGCAGGATATCAACTCTGTCGATTTCCGTTCTCAATGAAGGCTCAATGGTGGTTTAATGGCTAATCCTTTGTCTGAAAATGGTATATTCCAAGAGCTCTGCTGCTTCCATGGATTTGCTGTTTAAAAATAAATGGTCTCATTTAGTTCTCACAACTGTACCTCCCGACTTTCCGGGAAGCATTATCATTACCGAGATAGTTATCCTGGAGACGTGGAGCCGAGAATGAAAAGAAGAGAGAATTATCTCACGGCTCTCCGAGTACAAAGACTCGAGCGCGAGGTGTCCGTCAAGCCCGTTTTAAATGATGTATCGTCACGCGGAGGTAAAGCAGTCTGATGATTCCTCTTAAAAATGATTCTAAAAGTGCGTGGGTTCAGAGTCGGGAAGTCCGTATGCAAAACTGCTTTTTAGTCGTGGATTTAATGGGCTGGATTGCTTGTCTTGATTTTAATGATTCGAGTGGTGCTTTGTGCTTTACGAGTCAACAAATCAACATGCGTCTGATGTTTTTAGTGCTTGTTGTGACAACACATTACTTATTCTTTCATATTTTCATCCGGAAATTCGACAAATGCCCCTGTTACAGTTTTGGAGTCACGTGACTTGCTAATGGGCTCCTTCTTTAGTGATGGTGGGCACATCAGACCCCAGATACTCTTATTAAATGTGTTATTTTCATGCATTGGAGGTTAACTCCAACAAATAGGGCCTGAAGCTGAATAGTTCGTGAGCTAAAAATCATGTTGTCAAATTTAATAAATAATGACATCTCTCTTCTTTTTAAAAATATGATTAGACTTTTGAATACATGACTTCAAAAAGGTAAATCAACTTGCTATATATACTCGTGGTAAAAGCAATAACAAACCATTCTTAGACCACAGTCCCAAATATTCCACCACACATCAGATTTGTGACGCTCATTCCTCAAACTTGGATGACCGGAACAGACACCGGGGACATTTTGATTTCAGCAGCATTTAAAATATGATTTAGTGATTGAAAAATGTGTTTCAAATGTCTCTCATACACAATGTTTAATCTTAGATATTAAAGTGTGCTAAACTTTGACTGTTTTATGCCTGTTTTCATACTTTTAGGCCATTAGACTAAAGTTCCTTCAGGGAAAGCAGTCGTTGAGAACATCCCGAATCAGAACTTAATACACAACGCAGTCGGTGGACGACTTTAATGCTTTACGAATTAAGCTTATTTAGCAGCTCCGAGGAAAGAAGATTAAAAAAACAACAACAAAAAACAAGTTGATTTAAAATATTGATGTCGACGCATATTGTTACCCCGACTAATCGCAGCCGCCCTGCCCTGATTCGCTGATTTCTCTGAAATGAACTAAAGCGAGGGCACAGTTTCCTTAAAAAAACACCATGCATTATTCACCAGGGCACGTCGCTTCAGAATAATTGTCTCTCCCCTTCATGGAATTAAAGCCTCGCAGTCTCACAACACAGTGAGAGGAGGCTGTGAGTTTCATCACACTCATTTGTGGCTTAAACCCTTTTTTTTTCTCTCACAGAGACGGACTGGAGACTATTATTTAGTCTCAAGCTCACACCAAGCGATTCGGAGGAATCTTCAAGAATCGGAGGTCAACAAGTACATGCTGGCATTTGTGGTTACAGAACGGAGGGTCCTATTCCTAAAAAGGCACATACTGTATTTGTTTAAAGGATGCTTCAAATCAACCAGAAATATAAAAGTGGGACTTCTGTTAAATGTTTGATAACGTAAAGTTGATTCCTTCACAGAGGTCAGCCGGGTGGGGGCCAGTCCTTGGTCCTTTTAAGGGGTCTCTGGGCTCTGATGTGTCGAACATGCTTTTGCAGCGTGGGTAATAAATGTCTTTTCTTCTATCTTGTTGCTCGCAGCCGGGAAAAAATGAGCCAGTCAGCTAAAACACAGCTGATCGTATCAGCCGGAGAGGGAAATGTTACCGAGTGCTATTCAGAGGAGCCGCGTGACGTTCAATGCGTTCCAGGACCGAATTTACGATGTCGTTGATATATTTGCTTTACCTCAACCTGAGTTGTTCTTCTATATCTTATCGTGGTTTCTCGTTTCTCGTGGTCTCGTGGCCAGTGGCGGCAGGCTCATAGAGGGCCACGGGGCCTGGCCCCACCCACCTTGAGCCCCCCACCCAAACAACTGGTCGGGAGAATTAACCCTCCTGTTACCTTTACATTTACTAACATATTTTACCCTCGGGGTCAATTTGACCCCAGCAATTAAAACCTCCAGAAAATTATTAGAATTAATATTTTTTCCCAAGTTTAGGTGTGAGGTACTTTATGTTTGTTTGTTGACGACCTAAATATCCCTTTAAATAAATGACAAAGTTGATATTTACCTTCGCATTGAAAATGCGGAAGGTAATGTTTTGATCGCCGTGTATTTATTTATTTGTATGCGTGTTATTCGCATAAGTAAAAAAGTATTAAACCGAATTGCATGAAATTTGGTGGGATGATTGGTTATTATCCGGGGACCATTTGATTAGATTTTTGGATCGATCGGGTCAAAGGTCAAGGTCAAGGTCAAAGGTCAAGGTCATGGAAAGGTCAACATCTTCTTTTTACAATTTATATCCAATTGGCATGCAAATAATGCCAAAATGTTCATAATTCAATGCCCAATCTTGTGATATGCGAAGATATGCGCTCTACCGAGTGCCCGTTCTAGTTCTTATATGTTTGACACAGTGAAAAACAGCCTGGGGTCAAATTGACCCCAAAGAACACCGACGTTAAACATTGAATGGGGTCAAATTGACCCTAAAGGTAACAGGAGGGTTAAGAAAACACGAGAACACCCGGACACACACGATAACTCCTCAAGCAGCCATGTTGGGCAAAGTGAACGTCACTACAGCTGGAGGACGACCCAGGAGGAGGTGAAGAAACAACCTAATAAGGTGAATGAGTCCATCTTAATACATAAACATGTTCTTTTATATTTTTTATATATACATGATTTATATTTTACGATATTTATAATTTATTTGAGAAAAATAATACCTTGAGGTTCCTCTACGACGGGGACAAAAGGACGGCATCACTTAAAAGCAGTTCTATAAACATTTAAAGAAGTGATTTAAAAAGACGTTACTTTTAACTCACCAGTGACGTGCACATACATGTGCATGTGCGCCTTGACGTCTCTCCAGGTTGCAGCTGCAGCGAAGCCCCAACATCCCTGATGCAGGCGTGATACTCTCCATCCAGAGGTGGCGGTACGAGACTCTCAGCTTCATAATCCAGACACGTGAACTCGCTTTTACCTCCAGTCAGATGTTCACAAATACCATAATTGTGAAAATGGCAAAATGATTAGCGTCCTTTTCAATTATATTTCGAGGAGGAATTTTGCCCACCCAAACGGGATTAACTCGAAAATACATCGTTATGACCACCGGTGCAGGCGTGGCCTTGTGTACAAATGCAAACCTTCCTCTATTTTGTATTCATGCGTGTAAGTGGAGCGCAGGAGTCGGGTGAAGTGTGATATAATTATGAACACGTTGATATGCCCAGCACCCACAGTCACGATTCAAGATCAAAGTGTCTCACCTAATTGAGAGGAGAGTCCAGATCGGCTCTTCCATTGTGAGAGAAATAGCATTTATGTCTTGCGGGTAAGGGTTGGGTACCGAGAGCCGGTGCCAATATGGTTTTGACCGTGTTTGACGTTGACTGAACACGTGGAGACCGATGATGACGAGAGCAGCCTCAACTCAGATTAGCACCGTCACGTTGATTGCAAGTCTTGCATTCATAAAAGTAGGCCAACAAATAATAAATTAGCCATTATAACCATGTTTAAGCTAGCTCGTAGCTAGCGCTAGCTACGAGCTAGCCCCAGCTACCAGCTAGCGCCAGCTCGTAGCACGCGCTAGCTCGTACCTTGCGCAGCTACGAGCTAGCACGAGGTACGATGGCGACAGTCTGATATTCCTTTTCCTTCAGTGCTCCATGAGAACGTTTTTCACAGGGAATATGGCGGAAGAGGTTTTTAATGTCGTCATTGTCAATCGTCGTTTTGTGCTTTTTCTTCTTCTTCTTAAGTGTCGGTTCAGGCAGCGTTTAGGCACCGGTATCGTTTTAAAAGTACCGGTTTAGCACCGGTTTCTAAAAAACAAAACAATACCCATCCTCTTAGCAGAGCTAAGAGCATAGTGGATAAAACATAACACAAATAGCACCAACAATAAGACTTACTAGACGGAGGAATTAAAAGAAGATGGAGACACAGGATACGTGACTTGTCTGTTACACAGCCAATACTGACCCTCCCTCTCCCTTTGCTTTTTTTTTTAATAAAATAAAACAGTTCACCACACACACAGGTGGGCTCAAATCAGGTCATCAATCATCTCACAAGTTCAAAAATGTCCAGTCCATTATTAAATAGAAATAGTAATAATAATATCACACAATGAGAGAATCTTGCACACAAAGCCACATTTTGAAAATGTGAGGATGTCTGCCCACTGACGTGTGTCGGAAAATATCCATCCTCCAAATCCACGAAGCGTGTGCGTAAACTTCCTTTAATTAGTACCAAAAGAGGGAGAAATATGTTCCATTCGCTCCGATTCAATCGCAGCAATGCGGTGTATGTGGTTTCCACCTCCACCGGAATATTATGATGCATTGAACAGCGACTGGTATGAAAGTCGCCGCTGCCCTGCGGGACACCCTTAAAAAAACAAACAGATATTGAGATTTCGTGAATCGGAGAGGCGGCCAGCTGCTCAGCCCTCTTAAGTAATACGATTCTGGACCTGCTGCCCTCGCTGTCTAAACAGCCACAGGCGAGACGGTATGTGGGCAAAGTGTGTGTGTGTGTGTGTGTGTGTGTGGGGGGTTTTGGGTGTGATTGCTATAAAATAAAAATAAAAGAGAGTCCAGCTGCAGTTGTGTTGATTTAATGCCGCCGCCTCTGGTCAGCGGACGCCGTAACTCATTCCACTGTCTCACTGACGCAATCATGGCCCGGGGGCTTTTCGATGCTCCTGAGGGGAGGGGGGGGGGGGGACCCACTTAACATAGACCCGATCCTCACAGGAACTGCCCGCTGTACACTCCCTCCCTTCGCCGATGCTGGTCGTGTGTGAAGGAAGGAAGGTCAGGAAGTGTCCAACTTCCACGGTTGTCATCCGCTCACATGAAGATCACCATTTGTGTTTCCTTCGTCGAACTTGGTATTCATACTTGGTCCTCCTCTTCCTCTCAGGTATCAGCCCATGATACCTCTTCATCAACATAAATCCTCTTTTATATTCCGTATCCGGTGTTATTCGTAGTACTTTTATACCAGACATGACCACACCCACTCACCTGTAACCTGGCATTCTGTGTGTGACGTGCTCACACAATGCAGTACTTTATGAAGGTAATGACATTATTTAATATCTCTCTACTACTGCACCAATAGTTTGGTATTCTTTTATATTTGTGCCACTCAGGTATTCTGCGGTCGCTCAGTAGAAATCTTCGCAGGTCGACTCGAGTCGTACGCGAGAGCCCGAATTAATTCGGTCTCATTGTGAAGGACTTTAGGGTTCGTAAGGTCATGGGAATCCTGGAAAAAGTCCTGGAATTTTTTTAATTCATATTCATACGTTAAAATTGTTGTGTTTATTTCCAGATCTGGAAAAGTCCTTGACATTTTTTAAATTTATATTCAAATGTTCATTATATGTTCATTATATATTCATAATAATAATAATAACTTTATTTATATACCTTTAAAAACAAAGTTTACAAAGTGCTCTACAGAGAGTCAAGGCAAAAAAAAATAGAATAGTAAGAAACAAATATAACATTTTATATATATATATATATATATACAGTATATTCAAATTAAAATAAAAAACAGAATGACCATTTATATAAATATTTATTCTAATCAAACTTGTCTCTCCTTCATTTGTTAAGGTATATACTTGTTTATACATTGAGATTTCACTAAATGTTTAGTCATGTTAATGTGGTTTAAAGTCCTGGACACCCATTGGTCGACGTGTGTTTGGACCCTGCCGGTTCTAATTGCCTCAGGTTTCGGGTCCGTGTGTCAAAATGTAAAAAAAAACATCCACATGGTGAATCTGAGTGGACGAGCTGTCGGTTCTGATCACGTTAATTGTGTGAAAAGTGAAATTAAAATTAAAATGGCGTTTGTGTCGATTTTTAGCCGCCAATGCGTGTTAATTGAAGGCACGTTGACGTCTGACTGCCCTCTGCTCTCCTGCTGACCCACGCTCCTTTGGTGAGGATTAATGAATGCATGTCGTGTTTGGATAGGGGGGCGCTTCTGTTTTGGATCGGGTCCAAACTTCGGGAACCCGTGAAGAATTATATTACTCTGTGCACCATCTGGTCGACTCCGCTGAAGCTCAAGGCGTTGTGAGCGGTCGGATTAGATGATTGGACTAAACGACGGCGGCGAAAAAAAGATATTTTTCCTCGTTTTAGTCGATGCCGACACCGGAGCTCGAGTTGAAGAGTCTTAATTTCGTCAATTTATAGAAGCTTGAATCTGTGAATGTATTTGTGCATGCTGTGTGGAGGCAATAGAGATGCTCTGAATTGAGTATCGAGCACCTTTTTAAAGAATGTGGAAAAAAGATATTTTCAATTTGAAGCACCGAGTTAGGTGAGCGGTTACATTTTTAAATTCAGAAGGATATTTCTTCAAATAGTTACTCGCATAGAACCTTCTGTCACACCCTCAATGGTGGATAGGGTGTAATTCTAACATGGGTGTAGTTGGAAATCATTTCCAAAATGTCCTCCTTCTTCACCCCATTTATATCATACTCTCTCTCCAACACAGGCACTCGACAACTCCCACCCACATACAAAGTTTGAAAAAATTAAATAGGACCCTCACTTGTATCCCCTGGAGTCAAAGCTTTTTCTTTTTTTGTGACAAATGTAACCTGTGGCTCTATTTTAATAATATTTTAACCAAAGTCTCTGGACTTGTCACCAGTTTTGGGTAAGGAGCTCAATTGTGGGGAAAAACACCAAATCAAATAGTTCAGTTAAATTTTTTTTAAACTGAAATTTCAACATAAATCAAGTAACACGCATATATATATTTATAATGAAAAATAAACTTGGTCAAAGTGGGCAGTCATCCATGTTGATCCAGCTTGTGGGTCGCTCGCCATCTGATACAAAGAGGTGGTCATCCGCTCTCTGGTACCCAATCAAAACAGGAAGTGACCTTCCTTGACCCGGATATTCATCAGGACTCCTGTCCTGGATTGGCCAATTAAATGATTTGCCTCCATGAGCCAATCAGTGGGTGACACAAAGGTAACCCTGATTTATGACTCGATTGCTTGTTTGAAACATTGACAGATGACACCCCCACTGCGTGAGTGTGAACACACACATGTATGCACGGTGCGTGTCTGTGTTGTTTTTAGTCCTCATTGATTCCCATTAATCCACTGAGAACAGAACCATCTATGTGCTTCATGCTGGTGTGTCGCTGCTCGGGCTCAGAGATCTCCGGTAATCCGTTGGCACATCTGGGCGCTGCCAGCTGGCCAGATGTGGCAGTGATAAGACACGAGGCCGAACAAACGGGGACACAACGTCGCAAGGTTTTATTATTTGCCATTTGTGCCGAGACCAACAGTCCAGACACATTAGAATTGTTTTGCGGGGCTCACCGAGGAAACAGAGGTACAAACACACGATAAAAACTAGAATGGGCACTCGGTAGAGCGCATACCTTCGCATATCACAAGATTGGGCATTGAATTATGAACATTTTGGCATTAGTTGCATGCCAATTGGATAAAAATTGGTAGAAAGAAGAGTTTGACCTTTTCATGACCTTGACCTTGACCTTTGACCCGATCAATCCCAAAATCTAATCAAATGGTCCCCGGATAATAACCAATCATCCCACCAAAGTTCATGCGATTCGGTTTAATACTTTTTGAATTATGCGAGTAACACGCATACAAATAAATACACGGCGATCAAAACATAACCTTCCGCATTTTCAATGCGAAGGTAATAAGCAAAATTCATAATGGCGGAAAATCTAAGTAGGTGCATTTTATGGCCACCATTAACTTATTTGTAGAGCAGTTCCAAGTGAACATGTATGCCAAATTTCAGAACAATCAGTTATAGTTTAAAAAGAAGGCCGCCTTTCTACTGCAAGGGGGCGCTATAGAGCAATTTATTTGTACCCAAATGCAAGACCTCTAAAATATCAACATTTTCACCAGTTCTGATGTGCATGGCAAATTTCACAACGTTTGGGATATGATGAAGGCCCCAAAAACACTTCCATCGCTAGAGAAGAAGGTGAATAATAACTTCGAAAAACAATAGTCGTCACGAGGACCCTAAATATAAAAACACTGTACATAAGTTGGTAAAATATACAGTATTAGGCACAGTTTTTTTTAACAGGTTATTAACATAACAAAAGGAGAGGGCAGAGGTTAATAAATAAACAGGCGAGTGCCGAGTGCTGCTCCTAGCTTGTGAAAAGAAAGAGGGGGAAGGGGACAAATATATGGGGATATTGCACATTTTGTGAGGTGGGGGGAGGTTACGTAGGGATATTGCACAGATTGGAATATTGCACATTTATCTTAGATAATACACATTTTTCAATAGTTCTGTTTTGCCATCAGTCTGACTGGCAGGCAAGAAGCTGTTGAAGAAACGTGTCCTGTGAGAGTGAGCTGGATGGAGTGAGTCTCCAATGATTCCCTCTGCACCTGAATGTATTGATGACTGTGATCACCATCGGATATGAAAGAAATCACTCATTTGGCAACAGGTAAAACCTTAACTCTCTTACCCGAAGCCAATGTCGTAACAATAAAACAACCATCGTGTGTAAATGCTAGTGATTTCCACACAGTGCTTACGAGTGAATTTGAATGAGGTCTAAAGTTCAACAAAGCTGACATAGTAACCTGCTGAAACAAAGTATTACACTACCGTTCAAAAGTTTGGGATCACCCAGATAATTTGGTGTCTTCCATGAAAAATCACACTTTTATTTATCAAATGAATATAAAATATAGTCAAGACATTGACAAGGTTAGAAATAATGATTAATATTTGAAATATTAATTTTGTTCTACAAACTTCAAGCTCAAAGGAAGGCCAGTTGTATAGCTTATATCACCAGCATAACTGTTTTCAGCTGTGCTAACATAATTGCAAGGGTTTTCTAATCAGATATTAGTCTTCTAAGGCGATTAGCAAACACAATGTACCATTAGAACACTGGAGTGATAGTTGCTGTAAAAGGGCCTCTATACACCTATGGAGATATTTCATTAGAAACCAGACACTTCCACCTAGAATAGTCATTTACCACATTAACAATGTAGAGAGTGTATTTCTGATTAATTTAATGTTATCTTTTTTGAAAAAAACAGTGCTTTTCTTTGAAAAATAAAGTCATTTCTAAGTGATCCCAAACTTTTGAACGGTAGTGTACATAATGTAGATTTTTGCATTATGAAACACAACCAGAGCAATGAGACGCACCAGTAAAGCTCTGGTGAACGTACCAGTGTCCACATGTCAGCTTTCAGTTGATATCCGAGCACTGGGGTCTTATTTATACACCAAACGCCTCTCTTTTGGCCAATTAGAGCCCGTTTTGGAGAAAGTTTTGTCTAAATCTGATAAGTATGGTTATTTACAGCGTGCTTGAACGAATGGGTGGACGTGCGGGTCCGTGGTCCCTCTCCTGAGTCAATCATGAGCATTTATTGGCGGAACATATCCGGTTTCTCTCCAGTTCCGTGGTGTTCTCATGAATGATTGAGAAGCCAAGTGGAACCGCGGCGCAACGCCTGTCGGCTCCGGTGAAGGTCACGCTCTTTGCGGTCCTTGACGGGATATTTTTCGAGAAAAAGGACGTCAGAGGATTGAACTCTAGACGATCGGCTCGTCGAAATCAACTCGTGTTTTTACTTCTATTGATTTGGCCTCGTGGCCAGTTTGGGATTAAAGATCCCTGAAAGACAAGAGTCAAGGAAACATGGTGATAGAGACGTGAATGCCAAACCATCTGCACAGCGTGAATCATAATCTCAGTGGTGTAGAAAATAGAGGTTTCAAACATGACATCACTCGTCTTATTGATTAGTTCATTAATCTTGATTCTTTTATTTTTTATTTCCCCTTGCCTGAAAACCAATTCAATTCCACGTACATGCATACGCTCATACATATACATCTGCCTTCATCTATGTATTTTGTTTCTTTAAATAAAAATAAAAAGCTCACACATACATGCACACGCACACACACATTTTTTTGTTCGAAATACTCTAACTTTATAGATAGATAGATAGATATATACTTTATTAATCCCCAAGGGGAAATTTGTCGAGTCAGTAGCAGCAACACACAAGAATAAAAAAACAAAACACAAAATATAAGAAGGGTTAGGGTGATCTGGCAAGAGGTGAACTGTTGTAGAGCCTCATAGCCGTCGGCAGGAATGTTCTCCTGTATCTCTCCTTGTGGCAGCGGAGCGTGAGGAGACGTCTGGAGAAAGTACTCCTCTGTCCCTGTAGGAGGTGGTGGAGAGGGTGGTCCGGGTTGTCCAATATGGACACCAGTTTCTTCAACGTCCTCCTCTCCACCACCTGTTCCAGGTGCTCCAGCTGGCAGCCGATGATGGAGCCAGCCTTCCTAACCAGTTTGTTAAGACGGCTGGTGTCACCGCCCGATGCTGCTCCCCAGCAGACAATGGCAAAGTGCAGCACACTGGCCACAACCGACTGGTAGAATAACTCCAGCATCTTGCTGCACACGTTGAAGGATCGAAGCTTTCTCAGGACAAAGAGTCGACTCATCCCCTTCTTGTACACAGCGTTGATGTTGGCCTTCCAGTTCAGTCGGCTGTCGATGGAGACGCCCAGGTACTTGTACTCCTCCACCATGTCCACGTCCACTCCCAGGACACTCAGAGGTGGAGGAGCTGTCGCCTCCTCCTGAAGTCCACCACCATCTCTCTGGTCTTGGCCACGTTCAGCCGCAGGTGGTTCTCATCGCCCACTTTACAAAGTCGCTCACCACTGCCCTGTACTCCTCCTCCCGTCCATCCCTAATACACCCGACCACTGCAGAATCATCAGAGTACTTCTGCAGATGGCATGACTCCGTGTTGTACTGGAAGTCACTGGTGTACAGGGTGAAGAGGAAGGAGACAGAACAGTTCCTGTGGGCTCCAACATCACTGACCACCGTTCCAGACAGCACACGCCCATTCTGACAAACTGTGGTCTGCCTGTGAGGTAGTCAGTGATCCAGGAGATGGTGGACGCGTCCACACGCCACCGCAGCTTCTCACTCAGCAGCAGTGGCTGGATGGTGTTAAATGCACTGGAGAAGTCAAAGAAAGTGACTCTCACAGAGACACCGGTTCCATCCAGGTGCGACTGAGCTCGTTGCAGCAGGTAGATGATGGCGTCGTCCACTCCCACATGAGGCTGGTAAGCAAATTGCAGAGGGTCCAGCGACGATTTCACCTGCGGCCGGAGGTGGGCCAAGACCAGCCTCTCCAGCACCTTCATCACATGGGAGGTGAGGGCGACCGGACGGTAGTCGTTGAGGCCAGATGGTGTTGACTTCTTTGGGACAGGGACCAGGCACGACGTCTTCCACAGCACCGGGACTTCCCCCAGCCTCAGGCTGAGGTTGAAGAGGCGCTGCAGGACACCAGACAGCTGGGTGGCGCAGGTCTTTAGGACCCTGGGGCTGATGCCATCAGGACCTTCAGCTCTGCGCTGGTGTAGTTTCTCCAGCTGTCTTCTCACCTGGTCAGTCGTCACAGAGAGAGGGGGAGGGTGGAGGAGCCCATTGTTATTGAGGGCTCGGTGGATGTGCAGCTCAGCAGGGGGGACAGAGGGGGAGGTGTTTGGGAGGTGTGATGTGTGGAGGAGACAGGAGAGGGCTGTGAACTGAACCTATTGAAAACTCAGGTGTGTGTGTGTGTGTGACGGAGCTGCTCACTCCACAGGTTTAATAACCACTGAGACTTTTTCGTGGTCCGTCTACTCTAAATATTAGAATATTATAATTCGATCTGGTTTTAGTAATAAGGAAAAAAATCACATGTTTAAATTTAGGGAATTATAATCTCATCACAAGGTCATTTTTAATAGCTTTTCTGAAGCTTACAATCACTTTACGTTATGTTTCTATTTTCACAATTTGGTTGAAAATGAACTTTTGACCCTCAGGTTTCAAGCCAAATGTAACAAGACGCTCTAAAGAGTTCTTCATGCTTAAGAACTGTTCTTTCCAAAACAGTTATCGCACTTCACGAAGTGGACGAGCCGCTCTCAGCATCACAAACCACGGGCCTGCTCCTCCTCCTCCTCCTCTCTCAACAGCTGGCTGTTTGGCTGTGAGGCGTCAGGCTGGCGAGCGCCGAGCGCTGAGTCCTCCCGACAGTGACGGAGCTGCTCTGCAGCCGCTTTCCCCCGGTGACGGATGCATCTCGCTGTGCACGGCAACCGGAGAGACGGGCGACGCATCTGGTTCTCTCTCTCTCTCTCTCTCTCTCTCTCTCTCTCTCTCTCTCCACTCGGCAACGAAGAGTAAAAAATCCTGCTAACGACGAGCGTCTGACCGGAGGCCCGGGAGTGAAGATGGCCTCCTGCTCTAGTGGAGGGAGAGGGAGAGAGATGGAGAGACACACACACACACACACACAACACACACACACACACACACACACACACACACACACACACACACAGAAAGAGAGAGAGAGAGAGAGAGGTGTCTCGGGTTGGAGACTTTCCGGAGGTTTCTTTGGGCTTGTAACATGTGGCAGCGTCTCCAGTGTGACGTTGTGTCCTGATGGACAGTCGTCACGTAGATGATGCTTTATGTCTCAAATAATTGATACGGGTGCAGTTCATTCACACACACACACACACACACACACACACACACACACACACACACACACACACACACACACACACACACACACACACACACACACACACACACAGTGCATTCACATAGTTATGAAGTCATTTTTGACAATAAATCAGATTAAATTCTCCCATGTTTTGACTTATTAGTGGAAAAAAACACAGAGAAGCACATGGAAAAAGAGGAGGAGTTGGTCCGTTCACCCTGGTGGCTTTATCCCCGAAACACACACACAATATGTTTTTGTCAAGAAATCAAATTTATAAAATCTGTTGACGAATTGGAAGCAGGTTTTTTCTTCTTTTTCTTCCCCATGCAACATCATGGGGCGTTGAACGAGTGCAGAGAGACTCTAGAGGAGCTCGGGGTTTGAGGAAGAAGTTTCGAGGCCAGGGGTTCATTTTAAGAGTATTTATTTTAACAGCTGTTCACCGCTTCCGGTTCGCGGAGTTCTACTTCCGGTTTTAGACTCTTCAAAATAAGAGCTTCAACAGCCAGGATCTCTCAAGAGAAACATCTCATTCATACAATCAACATCCCATAGTTCTGATGACAATAAGACATCATACAATCAACATTACCGTCACAAATATAATACGGTGACTATACTTTTATATGCTTTTATAATACCATCTTCAGTATATTTGTGAATTATCTGTCTATATGCTTTCATTTAAGACGTACGACTTCCTTGTTTACATGTGCAAGTGTACATTAAAATCCACCGCAGCCTAACGGTGTGTAAAATAAAATAATAAAAAACGTATGAGTTTGATCATTAGCATGAGCGTCAATAATCTCCCGTGGCTGAATCAACAAAAGAGTTGCACTTCTGCCGAAAATCCAAACTTCAAAGACATCGCCTGGAAACAAATCCAACTGGTTCCCAGCACCAGCCGACGCACATCAACCTTCCTCCCCACGAACGTCCCAGCTGGAGACCGCAGTCAGACTTCTGCAGCGATGAGATACGGAGGCACGTTGCAGTCATTTGGCTTTTTGAATCTGCTGCAGAGTTTGCTTACAGAACATTTGATGATCATTTCACACTTTAAAAAAAAAAAATTTAATGGCTCCAGATCCTGAACACGCCCCTGTTTGGGAGAAATTCTGAGATGGAATTGCGGGGCTAACTTCCTGTTCAAATGCTCCGTGTTCAAAGGAGTGAAGCAAAAAAATCATTTTAATTTGAGGTTGTTCTGGATCTCTGGCCAGACCCTGGAGATGATGGAGAATACTCATGCGTCAGTGTTGAGACACTTACATATCAAGTAAAGATGATCTTTATATTCATATTGCTGGATTGTCACACACACAATACATCAGAGCGGATTAATTAATTGATCAACTGCAATACATTAAATTAATATTATTCCAAAGAAAAGTGGAATATTCAGCAGTGTGAATGGGGATCGTCTGATATTCTTATAAACCAGGGACAAAAAAATTGCTGACTTTCTATGCAAATATTTTTGGGGGAAATTACTAATTTTAAGGGATAAGAACAAAAACCCTTATTCTGTTGAATGAAAACATCAAATTAAGATTTGACAGTCAGTGATGCTCGAACAGTACAGACACATTTATGGCCGATACGTCTGAACAGGTTGTTTGAATATAAAGTCATAAAACAGGGCTGCAAATAACTTTCATCACGGATTAATTTGAGATTATATCCCCCGATTGAAGTGTGTGCTGGGGTGTGCTGGGGGGGGGGGGGGATTTCCGTGAGACCCCCGGGAGAAGATGAAGGGATGACGATGGATAATGAAGGAACTGCCGGGAGGTTCTCTGTAAGGAAGAATATTAATATAAACTACTGGCCTGTGTGACTGGGAGGTGAGTATAAATTGGAAGAGGTGGGTGTAGTGTGTGTGTGTGTGTGTGAGTATGGGGGGGGGCGGGGATTCATTAGCGCAAGGGGGGTCATGGTCTCCACGAGCTCCTGTTGCCTTCTGGGTAACAACGAGAGGCATCATAGGCCTCTGTGTGCACATATTCATACTTCATACCGCCCTATACATTTATTCTGCCCCCCCTCCATGTGAGAGGGACATGCCCGACCTTCTTCTGGTGGTCAGATTATGATGAGACACGTGACCATGTTATTACATGAACGACGGAAATGATGCCCAACCAAATTATTATAATTAGACGTGGAAAGACACACACAACACACACAATACACACAATACACACAACACACTCAACACACATCACGATCTCATGACCTTCGCGTATTAATACTTCAGAAAGAGATCAGAGTACCTTCTCCTGCTTTGAGATACTCGAGGTACTCAACCAGTCGCTTCGCTCGCTGTTTATTTCTCTCTCAGTTTAAATGTGGAATCTGGAAGACGTTTTAATTTGGTTACTCTTGAACATTAGACTTTTAGATTGTATGACGGTCACATTTTAATTTTTTAAAGTCCTGTTATGTGATCTGCAGTTAATTATTTCTGTAACTTTTTTTTCTTGTGTAACAACATTCGCACTATTGAGAGCTTGTAGTACCGTATTGCCCCACTAGAGAGCTTGTAGTACCATATTGCCCCACTAGAGAGCTTGTTGTACCATATTGCCCCACTAGAGAGCTTGTAGTACCATATTGCCCCACTAGAGAGCTTGTTGTACCATATTGCCCCACTTGAGAGCTTGTAGTACCATATTGCCCTACTAGAGAGCTTGTAGTACCATATTGCCCCACTAGAGAGCTTGTAGTACCATATTGCCCCACTAGAGAGCTTGTAGTACCATATTGCCCCCCTAGAGAGCTTGTAGTACCATATTGCCCCACTAGAGAGCTTGTAGTACCATATTGCCCCACTAGAAAGCTTGTAGTACCGTATTGCCCCATTAGAGAGCTTGTAGTACTGTATTGCCCCACTAGAGAGCTTGTAGTACCATATTACCCCACTAGAGAGCTTGTAGTACCGTATTGCCCCACTAGAGAGCTTGTAGTACCATATTGCCCCACTAGAGAGCTTGTAGTACCATATCGCCCCACTAGAGAGCTTGTAGTACCATATTGCCCCACTAGAGAGCTTGTAGTACCGTATTGCCCCACTAGAGAGCTTGTAGTACCATATTGCCCCACTAGAGAGCTTGTAGTACCGTATTGCCCCACTAGAGAGCTTGTAGTCAGACACAGTCACCTCATGAAAACTGAAGACTTTCCTTTTGATGGTCTTATAGTTCGGGCTGAATCCGGTTCACCTGGTCCAGCCCCTTGAGATTTATTTATTTAACAATTAATTAAACAATATGAAAATGATCCAGACAGATAGAACAGCCCTACTCACTACAAAACAAGAGTTTGAGTCTCAACTGCTTATCTGAGAGACAACATCATATAAACAGGGCATATAATATAATGTTCTCCTTTGTCATAAGAGGGCTTATCTGATGTGCGGGTGGTTGGGATGGAAGTGCCTCTCCACGTGGATTTCAAAGATAAGTTTACAGCTTGCAGAATCCTTTTATCCAGAACAACTGACAGAGCCCGCAGACACTTACATTTTAAAAATGAATAAGCCCGGAGGGGAAGTAAGGCCCAGCCTGGAGGTATTAGCTGTGGTGCAATACAAACATGTCGGGGGGGGGGGTCTTTTCAACAGAAAAATATCCACCGTACAAAACATCCTTGAGAGGAAAATGACATTTAATTGATGATACCCTGAATTTGTCTTTCAATGATATCAATTCCATTGCAAATATATGCAGATGTTACATAGATGAACTGATTTAAAAAATATTTCACGAAGAACATTACATTAAAATATTAAATCGACCAAAGAGGACAGATTTAGTTCAAATCCACGGAACAGAAAACAAATTTAAATGTATAAAAAAATTCAACATTTTACAAAGTATTGTACGTGTTGCTTTTTTGCTAATTAGTCCAAATAATGAAAAAAGTTTTCCGTAACTAAATATTTGTGTAGATGTTATTATTGCAATTGACAATATTATCCTGATAAATATCTAAATGTCCTATATTATTATACAACACATTTTGTTCGTGACATACGAAGATATTACTTTGATTTCATGACAAATTATATTCATTTTTTATCACATTTCTTACAACATACTATACTAGGACATACTTATTGAATCTTTTATTACCTTCGCATTGAAAATGTGGAAGGTTATGTTTTGATCGCCGTGTATTTATTTATTTATTTGTATGCGTGTTATTCGCATAACAAAAAAAGTTTTAAACCGAATCGCATGAAATTTGGTGGGATGATTAGTTATTATCCGGGGACCATTTGATTAGATTTTGGGATCGATCGGGTCAAAGGTCAAGGTCATGAAAAGGTCAACATCTTGAATCGCATGAAATTTGTGGGATGATTAGTTATTATCCGGGGACCATTTGATTAGATTTTGGGATCAATCGGGTCAAAGGTCAAGGTCAAGGTCATGGATAGGTCAAAATCTTTTTTTTACCATAGCACAGTCAATTTTTATACAAATGGCATGCAACTAATGCCAAAATGTTCATAATTCAATGCCCAATCTTGTGATATGCGAAGGTATGCGCTCTACCGAGTGCCCATTCTAGTTGAAAAATGTCTTTAACGGGTAGAAGGACACGCCCCCACCAACAGGAAAAAGATGGAGAGGGTCATCAGGGGTCACATGAGCCCGACCTGGACTCCCCCCCCCCACACACACACACATAAACACACACACACACATGTATGATCTCCTGATATGTCACTTGACATTTTTATGACACATAAACAATTACTTTTTTATACAAAACAATTATTTTGAATGGCCATTTAATGGCATGCTTTGTCAACGGGACTTCGGCCCTGAGCTGGACTCACCAAATGGACCCACATTTTATAAGGAATAGTATACTATATTTCTTTTTATGGCAGACTATACAGAGCCTCCTTTATACCATGACCTGTTATGATTGATGCTTTATTACATTTTAATGCATATTCTATGTAGACAGATTTTTTACGTAATATATTCCGACTTTTATTATTATTTATTATTCTTGTTATATTATCCTTTGATAATGTTATGGCATGCTATACTCAGAATATAATTACCTCATATTATATCATTTTTATATGGATCTTACTTGACAATATTGTCACGGCCTAATAATATCACAACATGTTGTATTGCATAATATATTATGCGATTTTTTACAACATATTATACTGTGATATTTCCAATGGAATATGTTCATGTATTACTTTTTTTACACTTATCTGATTTATGGATTTATTGGATCCCTGGATTTATTGGATCCCTGCCAGGGAAGATGATGGTGGCAGTCTTCTACACATCGTTGATCCATCTCATCTGCCCTCCCATCACGTCTGGGCACCCTGCAGCCACAGCCAAAAAGAGCGGGCTGCAGGCATCAGATCATCATCCGCGAGAGGTTATCGGCTGCAATCTCTGCCTCCCTCAGGTCCTCTTCTCACTCCAGGTCACTGAAGCGGCAGAAAGATTTGCTCCACCCCTCCCACCCTGACACTCCTGTTCGAGTCCTCCTCTCGGGGAGGCACTGCGGTCCATCATGCCACAACAAAAGCTTTTCCTTCAAGTTCCTGTTCATGCATCGGGCTCATGAATGGACCCTGACTGACTGTGACACCCACCCTCCTTCCACCTTCTCTTCTCTTCCTCCTCTCTTCCGCTCTTCCCTTCCTCTCCCTCTCCTCTCCCTCCTCCCTCCTCCCCTCCTCCCCTCCCTCCTCCTTCCACTTCCTTCCTCCCACACACAACACACACACAACACAAACACCACACACCAACACACTCACATTATTTGTTGTCTTTTTTTTGTTTGTTGTGTCTTTTGTTTGTTGTGTGTGTTGTTGCACCTCCATTCAAAATTTCCACCACAAAATTTGAAAAAACTTTGTTTGTTTGTTGAAACTGACATGATCTGACAAACTATACAATATAAGTGTGTACTCTTCCACGTGGACTTCACAGGTGCACGATTGTTCTGCCTTCTACCGTAAGATCCGAGTCCATCACCAGGACCAGGACCATGTGGAGGGAGGAGGCCGACGGACTCCAGGATCCCGATCGCCCCGGCCACAAACTGTTCTGCCTGCTGTCGTCGGGCAGAATAGTTCCGCAGCCTCCGGTACAACAGCACCGAGCTCAGGGACGGCTTCACCCCGCAGGCCAAAAGGATTATGAAGTCCTGAGCTCCCAAGCTCATGACTTTGACACGGTCACGTTATATTATATTTAGGGCTGTGAAACGATTACAATTTTTAATCGGGTTAATCACAGGTTTTTGTGGATTAATCATGATTAATCACATATTACCGATATTCTCGGTATATTTTGTGAGAACATAGAGATTTATGACAAAAGACGGATATATACATTTATACATTCTTCGATACAATGGTGCTGCAACTCAGCAGTTATTTAGCAGTTTTCTTCCATATGGAACATTAATACATCTTCATCCTAAACAGAATGTTTAACCCTCCTGTTACCTTTCCTGTTACCTTTCGGGTCAATTTGACCCCATTCAATGTTTAATGTCGATGTTCTTTGGGGTCAATTTGACCCCAGGCTGTTTTTCACTGTGTCAAACATATCAGAAATATCAACTTTTTTATTTATTTAAAGGGCTATTTAGGTAGTCAACAAACAAACATAAAGTACCTCACACTTAAACTTGGGAAGCAATATTAATTCTAATAATTTTCTGGAGGTTTTAATTGCTGGGGTCAAATTGACCCCGAGGGTAAAATATGTTAGTAAATGTAAAGGTAACAGGAGGGTTAAACAGAACATTTTTCTCTTGTTTGTCAACCATTAACTCCACCATGATACAATCTAAAGGCCTCTAGTCTTCCTTTAGCAGCTGCTGAGGCAAACTGACTGGTGGACAGATTGACAAGTGACTTTTTTTTTGCTCGGTCCCGATGCGCGTGTTGGAGTTGGACAGCGACACACCACTTGGACGGTACTCACTGGAAGAAAGCAGCGGTAGACTTCTACGTTACATTTATTAGCGTTTTATTCAGAAATCAGGATACAAGTAGACATCATGCATGGACCCCCCTCCGGCTGGTACCTAGAGTATTCAGACCAGAGAGAGGCGCCTTAACAGAGGGCGCGACGGTTTAAATAGCCATCAAGGCCAGTTCTAATTGGTCAGGAGGTAAAGAGGATGGTGTCTTCTCATTGGTTCTTGTTCCTCTGCTTCCATCGTTGTCGCTCCTTCATTGGTTCTTGTGGTCTGCCAATGAGTGCATATGTTGTGAAAAAGAGTGTGGGAAGAAAGATGGAATTCACATGTAGCTTCCTTTGTCTGAGCTGGGGAGTTTCCTAAGATAATCTTATCTCTTCCGAGGTGGGATGCGCAGGAGGTCGTTTGTCAAAAGAGGCCCTTCACGTGTGTGTGTGTGTGTGGGTCGGAGAAAGGCCATGTGTGTGTGTGTGGGTCAGTGAGTGGCCATTGAGGGGCTCCAAGTGTCTAAAGGAGAATAATGCCCACATCTGGACCCTTCCTTATCTATCTGCTTGGTGAGGTAAATGTCTCTGTTGCCATTCCCTGACCTGAGGTATAGAGAGCTCTTTGTACGTGATCACCTCCGGAATGTGTGGATGCGGAGGAGGGGGGCTCACAAAACCTCACCAAGTGTCACTGTTATCTTTCTTTAGATCAGTCAGGCGCCAGAGTGCTCTGCTAGAGATTTTAACTTCCATTCAGTGTTTTCCATCTTACACATAATATTTATGCAAACAATACTAGGCTGTGCTAAGCTAGAATATATATTCTTTACAAATCCCTCTTTTCACATCCGCTGGATGTGAACCCTTCCTCCGGGAATATTTATTTCCCTCTTTATGCCAGATCTTGTCATGGCCTGGCCTCCCTAAGTGGCTATGTGTCCTGGTCTCCTCGTCCTGTCGTAGCTCTGCCATTTGACGTGAATGAGTCTACTGAAATATGATCTCTCGTTGCCTAGATTAAGGTCCCATAAGACCTGTAAGATACCTATTTCTCGGGGAGAGACTCTCTCTCTGTTAGGGATGGAAATAGGGGCGTGGTTTCTGTCATGTGGTACTCCGATCCACCCTCTTAGATCTTCCATCCTAGGGAAGTCAGTAGGTGTGTGTGCGTTAAATCTGTAATGTGCAGGTGTAGAAGGAAAGAGGTGAAATTGAGAGTGGTCAGGCAGGCCTGGGTCTTGTATCCTAGCGGCCGGTGAGTGGCAGGTTGGCACCCTGTTAGCCCGTTGATGATCCGGTCCCTGCTGCAACTCATCTGCTTCAACCCTGGCTGGGTCGGCGTCATCTACTTCATCCTGGTCTGGGTCCTGGAAGTCCTTCTGGTCCTCTGGTCCTCTGGTCCTCTGCTCCTCTGCTCCTCTGCTCCTCTGCTCCTCTGGTCCGCGTCAGCGTCTCTTCCGGCTGTCGATGGGGTCTTTTATCCGGTGGTCTCGAACTTGATTTCATCTGGATCGTCCTGGTCAGGCTTGTTGTTCTTCTTCCACTGGTGTCGCATGGGCCCTGGATACGACATGACTCCCATGTGCAGCATCGTGGGTGGTAGAGCGTGCTCTTCATTGGCTCCCGGCTCCTCTGCTTCCTCAGCCTTCCGGCGTCGAGATATCTGTTAATGAGACCCCGCTATCTCTAATCCCCAGAGTCTTAGACTCAAAATCAGCCAATCCTCACTCAAAGGTGAGTCCAGCCTTTAACACCTAGTGATTAGTTCAAAGTTCCGCTAGAACAATGGAGGGGTCAAATGTCACTAACCCACGGTCAAAACGTCACTTCCGGTCAAGTCGCTAACCAAGTATTTTCACAATAAGAGTCTTCTTTTCTTGCGATTTCTCTCTCTCTGTCTCATTCTTGTCTCCTTTCTTTGCTTGTCTTTCCAACCTTCCTTTTCCTGTCTTTCCTACTTTTCTTTTCCTGTCTTTCCTACTTTTCTTTTCCTGTCTTTGTTATTCTAAGTCACTTTGCGTAATTCAACTGGCTTCGTCAATCTATAATATTAACATACAGTCGCTCTCATGCAACATACATTAAAAACAATATTCTCCCTAATCTTTTCTATTATAATGTCTTTCTATCTGTATTAATTTAAAACACAAGACCTCCGCAGATGTTATCAAAATGAACTATTAATCGGACAGTTTTGGTTTATCTATTGTCAGTCCCCCAGGACTAAAAGAGATTTCCAGTCCCGAAAGCTAATGGATTAGGTGTATTTTTGGCAGGTTCTTCTCTAAACCTCACATGACTAATCCTACGATAATGGCAAGGGTTCGTCCCATGACTATTTAGAACATTTTGGCTCATTCACAACTATTCCTATAGTGGTTTGCGGGTGGACCTTCTAGCAGGGCTATCAGGCTCCCCGAAACACCTACGGAACGGCCTCTGTGGCATCAGCATCTTTAGATCCGATCGTGTTTCTGTCAATGTCCTTGTTGGACAGGTGGCTGGGGCACAATGTGTCAGGTGGTGTCAAGGTGCCTCTGCCTTACCCTTGACCTGGACCATGTGTGAAGTAACCTCCTTCACTTCGTACAGACCAGTCCACCTAGGCTCAGTCCACTTTCTCTTGTGAACCCTGACCCTGACCCAGTCACCTACTTTTACTTTGGTTGGCTCTGCTGCCTCCTGATCGATCGTCTGGGCTCGAACAACCTGGTTTGAGAGAGCTTTGGTGAGAGAGAAATTAGAGCTTTTATGTATTCTGACATTTCAATTTTACAGACATCCAGAGGTGGCATATGACCTCCATCTCTGGGTGGCTCTGGCATACTTCTTCCTGTTAACAACTCACTTGGTGACGTCTTCCCCCCTGGTACTGATCTCATGGTCATCAGTACCTAGTGGAAGCGCCTTCGCACATTATCCTCTTAATAATTTGATTGGCTCTCTCGACCAATCCTTGAGACTGAGGGTGATATATGGACCCAAACTTGTGGGTTATGCCCAGTGCATATCAACTTTCCCCAGCTGTTTGTTGTTAAAATGTGTTCCGTTGTCGGACCTGATGCGTCTTGTAACTCTATACCTTGAGTGTGTGCATGTGTGCACTATATGGGATGTGATCAAACACTAGCAAGTTATGTTTACAGGAGTGGCGGCTCTTCTTCGAATCCGTCGACGTTGAACCCCATCTACTATCACCACAACTATGGAAGGAACACAAATAAGATTACATCTTTTCATTTATCAAGCATATTTATGATTTCAAAAAATTATTTTTTATGATTCTCTGGGGTCACTGATTCTAAACCTACTGATATCTGATCTATTAGTCTGTAATTGTCTGGCCCTTCTCTGTCTACTCTGGCGTCAATATAGATTGTTGTGTGCTTATATCCCTCTTTTGAAATAGGATGGAATTCCTAAATCCGTCCTTTTCAATAATAATAATCTTAATAAACAGTCAACCTCTAGAAGAAAGGAGAGAAATAAAATAAAAAATGCATGCGTCTGTCAAATCAATGCAGGAGAACCATGTCTTGTCTGAACTCACAGCGTCATCATTGTGCTTGGGTTTGGAATGTCATAATAAGTCGGCCTAATTAGTAAAGAACGGGTTACAAATTTATTTATTGGCCCCAAATCAAGGCCCATTTTCCAGGTTTAGGAAATTAATTAATTAATGTATTCCAGGGTGCCCTCGTCCTCTCCAGTACACTTGCCTGTAACAACCATTCTATGATTTAAAAAATATATCTACAGTCTGTTCCATCCTTAAGGGATGCTGGTGACGATTAAATTGGAATCGCACGCGGTTTTAACTCTATCTCTACGGGAGCTATCGGAATCAGTCACACATCAGTTCACCTTTTAGTCCTAAAAGTGTCTGGAAATAAGTTAAGCATGTTGTCAGTGTCCCCATGATCAGTGTTCTCTCTACTATGTGTGCGTCTAAGCATGTGTCTCAGCATGTGTCTCTAATATTAACTGGACCTCCGATGTGTGTGCAGTTCTTTACATGTTCTCAAATGTGGAGTAATGCAAGTGTTAATTTTGTTTGTGCACCCAGTCCGTAGCCTCAACCTCTGCTTTCACCATTGTTCTTCTCTGTGCCTCCACTCTGGACAAACACTGTGACGTGGAGCTGCGGTGTCAACGACTGCATACAATCTGCAACTCTGGTGTTCATTCACCGGCCGCTGCTACTCCTTGCTTCTCTGCATAGATCTCCGAGCCTCCTCAGCTGGGTTTTCATGAACCTCAATCTCGTGTTGCAGGCAGTCCCTCAGGATCTCAGATCTCATCTTGTATCAAGGTGTAGTTCAGGGCACAATGTTTTTTGGTCCCCTGGTGGCGAGTAGGAATGCAGGACTTTGAACCAAAGTCTCCACTGCTGGCTGTTGTCATGCAGAGGTGTGATGTCATCATCATCTACTCTGTCCCACCGGACCATTTGCTTCCTGTTCAGTGTCTCTTTAGTCTCCAGTTGAATCATTGGCTGACTAGTGGGTGTGGCACATTTCTGTTCAGTGAGTACAGTTCGCTGTCAGCTGTTGGATCTGGGCACGCCTAATGTTGTGTCTCTGGTCCGGGCCTGGTGCCGTGGATCACTATTGCCTTGTGGCTGTGGCTGTGTGTTGGGTGCTTGTTATGGCGGGGTCGACATTATGGGAGTACTGAAGCGGTCCTGACTGAGACTGCTAACCCTGTGGTGGATAAGGACAAAAATTAGCCCAATGTCCAGCCTGACTATAATTAAAAATTTATTAATACTCGTCTAAAGCCTCCGTTGCCCCAGTTGTTACTCCTTTTACTCCTGAACGGGCTTCTTTTATGCATATTATCTCTCTGTTTTTGGGCCCCATTTATGGGCTGCTGACCCTCCTGTTGCGGGACATAAGGTTTGAGGGAACTAAGCTTGAAGCGGTGCAAACGTGGCGTGCTGTGGCTGTTGATAGATCAGTGCTTATGGATTTGGAGGAGGAGCTGGATACGGACTATACAGGACTCAAGGTCCATGTGGTTGTGCTGCAGTCTGCTGCACTGTGGCTTGTGCCATTTA
Organism: Pseudoliparis swirei; assembly: GCF_029220125.1. NCBI lineage: Eukaryota > Metazoa > Chordata > Actinopteri > Perciformes > Liparidae > Pseudoliparis > Pseudoliparis swirei. The sequence continues at coordinate 24,366,771 of NC_079406.1, forward strand.
CTTCTGCTTTGGTCAGGTTCATCTTTTCCCTGCTCTGTTTATTTTTATCTGTTTGGCGTCTGACCTGAGCTTCCCAGTCATAGAAGTTCATGTACTTTAGTCCTACTATCCCTTTCAGCTCGGTCTGTATGGTCACAGTCACAGATGATTCTATTGATAACCTAAAAACTGTTCAGTCATGCTATCTTCAAGGAAATTTTTCCCTAGTTTGTCGTTCTACAACTCTCTGATTCTACCTAAATAGGCTGCTCCTCCCTCACCATCCAATGGTGGCATCATCATTATCTTAGAAACATCAACCTTTTTCTTAGTTTTTCCTTTTATCTGAACTGCTAAGAGAGGTGCCTTGTGGCTGGAAAAACTGCAGTTATGCTTGAAAGGGGTCAAATCTTTAAGAGAGACTGAGGAAAAATTATAATAAGAATATAAAATAGATGACTATATAAAATAATAGAGGGGATCAATTTAAACTGAATAACCTACAACCTTTGAATTAGAAGTCTCATTCTCTACCGACTGAGCTAGCCGGGCAATTGATCAGTTAATTTAAAGAAAAATTAAAAATTTGGCAAAACAATGCATTTCTTTAAAACATCATTTCAAAAAGTAAAAGATGGTCGCACACTCTACTAATTAATAGTTATCTTCAAAAGGAATTCTTCCGTCACTGTTCTTGCTCTGTCCTGCTCTGTTATTGTCTCGCTCTGAGTGCCTGCAGTTTGAAGAACGCTGCGCGCAGCTAAGTGGGGAGGGGAGGGGCTGCTGTTCTGTGAAGGTGCGTGCTTTCCGCGGGGACGCGCAGCAGCTCGCCGCTGGTCTCTCCCTCGCAGTGTTTATGTTTCTGCTCTTGTATTTTTTCAGTGTTAAGTGGAGTTACCTCTTTGTTTCTCAGTATCCTCCTCAATCTCAAACTCGTAACTGCTCTTACACATATTACATAATTGCCATACAATGTGTTCTTTACTCGGCAACGTGCCTTTCAGAACAATAAGTCCTCATTTATCACTCGTGCAATTCAACAGACCAGAGCTTGCGTTGACACTGTTAGGTTTCGACTTTGCTCTGTTGATTCCACTTTGACAACATTTATTCACCACCGGTATTCAACATTCATTCACAGTTTATGCATACACATGTGTTTTGATGCGGGTCCGACCCGGCTTCGGTTCCGAACCGGCTCTCTGTAGAGTCTTCTACGTGCGGGTCCGACCCGGCTTCGGTTCCTAACCGGCTCTCTGTAGAGTCTTATACGTGCGAGTCCGACTCGTCTTCGGTTCCGAACCGGCTCCCTCTGGAGTCTTTTAATGCGAGTCCGACTCGTCTTCGGTTCCGAACCGGCTCCCTCTGGAGTCTTTTAATGCGAGTCCGACTCGTCTTTCTGTCAAACTGTATCGTGATTTCGCTTTTTTACGCTTTATCTTATCATTTAAATTAAGTAAAACATTTGGCAGTTTCAATACTCACTTCCAATACTCCTGATCAAATTTAGAGTGTTCAATTTGACTGATTTGGAAATAAACAGGTTCAGTCTTACCTTATTTTGACACCAGATGGTTTGATCAGTTTCTTGGAGCGGGCTTTGAAAGCAGTGGTCCGTCCGGGGGTCTCAGGTGCTCGTCCTCCTCAGGTCTCTGGACCGGTTTTCACAACCATCCTCTGCTACCATTTGTTGGAGTTGGACAGCGGCACACCACCTGGACGGTACTCACTGGAAGAAAGCAGCGGTAGACTTCTACGTTACATTTATTAGCGTTTTATTCAGAAATCAGGATACAAGTAGACATCATGCATGGACCCCCCTCCGGCTGGTACCTAGAGTATTCAGACCAGAGAGAGGCGCCTTAACAGAGGGCGCGACGGTTTAAATAGCCATCAAGGCCAGTTCTAATTGGTCAGGAGGTAAAGAGGATGGTGTCTTCTCATTGGTTCTTGTTCCTCTGCTTCCATCGTTGTCGCTCCTTCATTGGTTCTTGTGGTCTGCCAATGAGTGCATATGTTGTGAAAAAGAGTGTGGGAAGAAAGATGGAATTCACATGTAGCTTCCTTTGTCTGAGCTGGGGAGTTTCCTAAGATAATCTTATCTCTTCCGAGGTGGGATGCGCAGGAGGTCGTTTGTCAAAAGGGGCCCTTCACGTGTGTGTGTGTGTGTGGGTCGGAGAAAGGCCATGTGTGTGTGTGTGGGTCAGTGAGTGGCCATTGAGGGGCTCCAAGTGTCTAAAGGAGAATAATGCCCACATCTGGACCCTTCCTTATCTATCTGCTTGGTGAGGTAAATGTCTCTGTTGCCATTCCCTGACCTGAGGTATAGAGAGCTCTTTGTACGTGATCACCTCCGGAATGTGTGGATGCGGAGGAGGGGGGCTCACAAAACCTCACCAAGTGTCACTGTTATCTTTCTTTAGATCAGTCAGGCGCCAGAGTGCTCTGCTAGAGATTTTAACTTCCATTCAGTGTTTTCCATCTTACACATAATATTTATGCAAACAATACTAGGCTGTGCTAAGCTAGAATATATATTCTTTACACGCGCGCACGGAGCTCTGTGGCGCGCAAGACGGAGATCGATAAGTGTTAACGCAACGCGAAGAGACAGAAATGACATGCTGCTGTGGAGATACGATCAACAACAGACGTTTAGTTTAATAAAAGAACAAAGACGTGCTATAGAGAACATGTCAGGGGGCGGGCCAATCTTTTTAATGTCATGCGATCTACCGACACTACGCCGCGATCGACTGGCAGGTCGCGATCGACGTGTTGAGACCCCTGATCTACAGGAAGTAAAAGTCGTAACAAGGTTTCCGGAGGTGAACCTGCGGAAGGATCATTACCGATGAACAGACCGTCTGCATGAGAGCGGACAGAGTTCAGATTGAAGTGGTGTATTGGAAGCTCATTTTGCAAGTGACTTTTTTTTCGTCCCGACGACCAACAACAGACGGATTAGAAGCTCATTCTGCGCATGCGTTAAATGCGTTAAAAAAACAAAACTAGTTAAACCTGTAATTGAATTAACTGAGTTAACGCGTTATTTTTCACAGCACTAATTATATTGTCATTTAACCTTTATATACTTTTACCAACTGTTTTTACAAACTACTAACACTGGTGTGTATGTATATTTATATTAGGGCTGTCAATCGATTAAAAAAAATTAACTAATTAATCGCACATTGTGAAATTGCGATTAATTACAAACTTTTAATCGCGATTAATCGCGATTAATCGCAATTGAAAGTTTGTTCCTTCTTTTTAAAGACAAAACTGCTTCTCTGACTGACAGGCTGCTATAGAGCCTCACATGTGTGGTGGGAGGTCCTTGTGATTTACTGAGTGATCATTGGTTGTTTTTTTCGCAAAATGTTGACAGACAAACGGATTGACCAATCACGTTGAAGGTTTCATGTGACGAGTTATTTCCGCGCCGCGTCACACGACACGTCGCCCCTCCGTTCCTCTGTGTATCAGAGGGGGAGACGGAAGGAAGGAGGAGCAGGAGGAAACCCGACTGATTCATCCACGAGTTAAACTGATTTCTGCTCCTTATTTTTGCGGAGAAATAATTGTTTTAAAAACGGAAACAGTGTCAAACCGTACTGCCGCGGTTTGACACTCAGAGGAGTTTAACAACTTCAACGAACACCGGAAGCAAGTCGAAGTGTCCTTGAGCAAGGCACTGAACCCCCAGTTGCTTCCCGGGCGCATCACTGCAGCCCACTGCTCCTTAATAACTAAGGATGGGTTAAATGCAGAGAACTAATTTCCCCTTGTGGATTAATAAAGTATATTTTAAAAAAAAATTAAAAAAAATCTATTAAAAAAAAATTTGCGTTAATTGCGTTACAATATTTTAGTGCGTTAAGGCGGCCAAATTAATCGCATAGATTAACGCGTTAACGCTGACAGCCCTAATTTATATATATATATATATGTATATAATATATATATAAATATACATACACATAATATATAATATATATTATATATATTTCAATTGAATCTTTATTACTATGTTTATGTGACTTTATGACATTTATTATGACATACTACATTGTTAAACCTTTATCATGAACTGTTCTGACTTTAATATACATATTTAAAAAATACTACAACATGGCTTTTAAAAGCCTTTTTTATTGCATACAATAACTTTCCGAGGCAATTTTACGATTACAATTTTTTTTTTCATGATATTTATGACATTCTTTTCTACATGACAGCTTTTTTACAATTTCTTTTACAATTTTTACAATTATTATTTTTGTTTATTTGTTATTTTTATGACAAAGTACTATAATATGACCTTTTATGATGTATTTCGTTAATTTTAATTTTTTACAATTTTTTTCTGTTGCATTTTATTATGTTTCTCATGATCTTTGACTTTTTTCTTTATTTGACATACTAAACTAAGAGTTTTAGACATTTTTCTCTCTCTCTCTCTCTATATATATATATTTATATATGTATATATTTATATATATATACAAACAGACAATCATATTTTCCTTTCATAGAAAAGATGATTTTTCTCAACATATTTAACATAACGTGACAATATAGGCATTCCAGAAACCCCCCAATCTTATTTTCTTTGTTTGCTAATTGTAAATATGTGTTTATACCCCATGGTTTTATGTAAGATAAATATACCCTCAGGGACCACCGAGTGTTGACCTTGTTCATATAGCATTATAATTGGCCACAGGCTGCTTTATTTCCTAAAGGAAACTTGTAAATGCATAATGTATCTGTCCATGTTCAAAACAAAGAGTACATTTAATGAGGAAATAGACGATATTACACTTGTTTTTCTTGGTCTAGTTTTTTATTGTTGGGTAAAATGACAAGCGTGTTTTCTCTATATAAATAACAATCACATGAAGAAACATACTAGACATGGCTATGTGGAGGTGAACGCATTGATCACAATGTGCTTGGGGGAGGGGGGGGGGGGGTTAGGGTACAGGATGTTGATCATGACAACCGTGTGTTTTTCAGTTTTCATATCTTCAAAAGGAGTGCGTCGATTATAACCGTGTACCTTGCATGAATCTGTACATCGAACGGGGAAAAAAACTAATGGGAGTCACAGTCGGCCGCTTTGTACGGAACACGGAGAGAGAAAGGTCAAAGGTCATCGGCGTCGGTACGGTTGGATTTTAGGGTCAGCAAAAATGTGATCGGGGAGAGAGAAAAAAGAACAAAATAATCTAGATCAAACTATATATATATATATACGGGTAATAAGATTTAACAGGAAAGACGGATTGACTTCATATAATCTGTACACATCAAAAGTCCTTACTACCTTTTGCGATACAGTTGCCCATTGTGATGTACAGTCAGAGAGTGCTAGTGTGAAAATGCATAGAAATGTGTCCAGCTAGGGATCATTGACTTGCCGGCTACTTCAGAAACAGGTGTTTGCCACATTCAAAGCCCCAAAGCCCGTCTCGACGATACCGTCACCGCGCTGCCCGGTGCGCTCGCTCACCGTTACTTCACATCAAAACATCCATTTCAAACGTGCTGTCAAACAATACATGTTTTTCAATAGCTCACTCTATTACACTCTAAAGATGCTTCCTGTGTCTTCTTCTTTTTTTTGGTCCAGAGATATTAAAAGTCGTGATTTTGCTCTATTGACTACATTTTATTTTGAAATTCGTCAAATTTAACCATGTTTAGTGTATAGGAGGCCGGTTCAATGTATCTAAAAATTGCCACTGACTTTTATTTTTCTGCTTTGGACAACACAGAAAAAAGAAAAGGAAAAACAAGATAGATTATCATTCAAAAAGTTACTATTTTTTTATTTTGAAATTCTCCAAATTTCCCTATGTTTAGTGTATATAAAGATGGTAAAATGTATCTAACAACTGTCACTGACTTTAATTGTTCTGCTTTGGACAAAAAGGAAAAGAAAAAGATAACTCAATATAGATTATCATTCAAAAAGCGTCCCAAGCGTTTCCTCGTGGTTTTCGGAATCAGAGGAGATGCAGCGTAATGAAACATTCGGTCTCAATCCTCCACTTCACACGGGATTGGATCACAGCGAGGGCTCGTTTTAATTGGACCGAATCGACCGCGTTGGATCAACGGGAAAAAAAGACGACGGCGGTGGATTTGTGAGGACTGTCTGCAGTCACACTGGGAACGTGATGCTAATTCCTCTGATGGAGGGGAATTTTCCTTGAAGGCACAGGAAAAAGTTTTGGGATGACTAAACTTAAAATTAGAGAGTTATCCTGGACATGTACAGTATCTATATATATATATATATTTGTATATATATATATATTTGTATATATATATATTTATATTTGTATATATTTATATATTCAAATATTTGAATATATATATATACATATTTATGTATATATATATGTATATATGCATATATATATTTCCGCCAAATCACTTTTAAGTATTAATTTTGTTCAGAGATTATATTCAGCATTCTCACACACTGAACACAACCAATTGTGAACAGCAATGCAAAGTTGCACATACAGTATTAACGGATTCATACCAATTTTCCTGAAGAAAGATTACCAGCAAGCAACTTTTATTTGTTAATATAAACTTGGCCCTTCGGACACTATCAATCAATTACTCGTATGTCGTATATATATATATTTTTTAGGGGATGACGGTCAACTCATCCAATGGACTTTAGAAATGGTCAATTTGGTTTCTGAACCTGTGGATTTCTCTCTCGCGTTCCCATAACAATCAAAAACTTTGCAAACAGAATTCCGTGCAACAGTACCGTTGAGGAAAAGGAACGCTCACGGCGGGGGGGGCTTCGATTTTTCGACGCCCTAAGAATCCCCGACCCACACCACCACGTTGCCTTTGAGGACATCGGTGATCTCGCAGTTGAGCTTGTTGAGCCTCCCGTCCAGGATGAAGAGGGACTCTCTGGACGGGGTCATGAGGTACTGTCCGAACAGTCCGCTGCCCGCCATCACCCTGTTCCTACTGCTCCACGGCCACTCGAACGACTCGGTGGCCTCTTTCAAGCTCTTGATCATTTTCACTTTGCCGGAGCGCAGCTCCACAAACAGAGCGTCCGTTTGACGGCCGGAGCTGCCGAACACGTTGTACTGGTGGATCTCCGTGAAGGAGCGCTGGAACGCCAGATCGGACAGGTGGAGGTTGGTGTGGATGTCGAAAGGCTCCTGGATTTCTCCCCGCTCCGAAATCATCTGGATCCTCATCAGGCCGCCGCCGTCGTCCACCGTGACCAGGTAGCGGCCGTCCGGAGACGCGTACGGGGCGCCGGTGACGTCGCGGTTCTGTCCGATCACAATGTCGGTCACGCCGTCCACGATGAGCTGCGGCCGCGTGGCGCCGGTGGAGTCGGGCCGGCAGTTGACGAAGTAGTAGCCGCCGAGAGGGGTGTAGGTCACGGACTTGGGAATGCAGTTGTACTCCCGTAAGCTGATGTTCTTCACGTAGGACGTCGTCTCCAGGTCGATCTTGTGGAGGACAGGTTCATTTCGGTGAAAGATGAGGCCGAATCTAGGAGGCGATAGAAAAAACAAAACACCCGCGTTGATCAATAACACATTTTATCTTCTCGTAAACCTCAAATTGTGACAGATTTTTTTTGTGGCGTCGGTGCCGTGGCTCTACAGATGCCAATGCTGCAATGTTGGTTGATTGGTTGGTCTCCACCAAAATATCTTATGAACTATTGGATGGATTGAGATGAAATTGTGTGAAGACATTCATGGTTTTCAGAGAAGGACGCCTATGTTTGGTAATGAGTCTTTAACTTTAATCTAGGCCAGGAGTCGGGAACCTATGGCTCGCGAGCCATATATGGCTCTTCCGGTGATGGCATATGGCTCCCAGACAATTTTGAGTTAAAACTAAACGTGTTATTGATTGTATCTAACAGCATGTCATTCTGTCTCTACGTGTCGCGTTAACACTTCTCGGCTCGCCGTCTCGCGCGCTGCAGAGCTCCGATGCCGGCGTGTGCGCGCGCATCGGGGCGGAGCAAAAAAAGTCAGCTGCGCCCTGCGCCCCCCCCCCGTAGCACGATCATGCAGCACCAGAAGTCGCATTAAAAGCAAGACATACATATTTAATTTATTATACGTTAAAAAATACTATATGGCTCTCAATGAAATATATTTAGAAATATTTGGCTTTTATGGCTCTCCCAGTCAAAAAGGTTTCTGACCCCTGATCTAGAGACATGTTTACTCATCCAGTGAATGAATACATCGTCTATGACATGGACTACATTACATTTAGCTAATGCTACATTTAGATAATGCTACTTTGAGCTAACGCTTTTATCCAAAAAGACTTACAATCATGTTACATTCAGACGCCGTAGACAGAGCTAAAGGGAGCAACTCAGGGTTAAGTGTCTTGCTCGAGGACACATCGATTAGGGCGGGGATTGAACCGCCAACCCCCGTTTGAAAGACGGACCTGCTGACCACTGAGGCACAGTCGCACAGTTCTATTGGCTGTGGTTTTGTTGAGTGAGGTTCATGTTTTTGCGGACATGTCTGAATGGGATTGTAAATTTGGGGATCCCTTAACTCGTCTAGCACCACCTTTAATTCAGATTGAACTTGCCCAATACTTAAGTTAATGACCAAATACCTGCAGTACTGCCATCCCATCAGCTTAATATGTCTTCTGTTAGTGCTCCTGAGCAAGCTAAACATGCTGAATGTTGATGGTGTGAATGTTAGCAGATCAGAGTGGCAAACAGATTAGAAAAAACAGAACAGCTGATTGAGCCGAAATGTAAAATAAGAAAAAAGCCAAGTTGATAAAAAAAAACTCCATCCTTGTTCAGACAGCAGGACATCATGCAACACTAGTTTTTAAAATTAATCATGCTTTGAAAAAAAAATCAATATTTCATTATTGTAAGTCAGGAATGTGTCCGTAATGCGGTGATTATTTTAGTTTCCACGGCTCATTACGTGTAAAGAGCGATAACATCTTTAGAGTAAAGCGGCAACGATTCACATATCAAGATGCATCAACGTGAAATACACAAATGGAAATTGATTTGTACCCAGGTAATTACAATAATGGTTGGACTGGCATCTTTAATTCTTTTGAAGAGATTGCTGAGAGATCCATTCAACCACTTCAACAGAGAAGCACGCCGGTTCCTGACAGGCGTCACATTGGCAGCCGAGCATCATCTACACTTCCCCCGAATAGAATTATTGTAGTTTTCAGATGTGGGAATGGATTAGTTAAAATACTATTCATTAGGGGAAACCCAAATAGTATGGCAATGGCACATTGCATTTTAATAGCGGAATAAGTAGAGGGGGGAATACATACAAGGAGCTGACAGGCCTCAATTAAATGTGAATACCAGCTGATCGATGCTGACAGGCTATTGAATTTTGCCGCGATTTATCATCTATCATGTCATTTTAACACCGAGATTTCTGCTCCTGCGAATAGGAAGTGTCTGTTTGAAAGCCACGGAGGACATTATCATTGATGTGGGTGGGTGTGTGTGTGTGGGGGGGGGGGGGTCATTAATCCAAAAACCACTCTTTGTTTTGGTTTCCAGAAAGAAGAGAATTGAATATAATGTTAAACGATCTATTTCTGTAAAGCCAGGCTGACGTTGTAAGTCTGAGTAGTTCTGTGTATCCCCACATAGCTGCTGTCGAAAAAACAAAACCCTGTTATAAGCTGGAGTGAGCTTGCTTTCACATTATTGGAGTGGTATTTCACATGTTATGGCCACCTGTAGCCTCGACTGTGCTGTAAAAGCGGAACGGTTTCCTGCGTCTTCAAAGCCGTCTTCACAGTTGCCGTTGTTTTTAAAGTTAGATCGTGGGAAGCCATCCTGCGTTTCTATTGGCTGTTCGTTTAGTGTAATACGAATGTTTGGAACCATCAACAAGGATGAGGGGTTATGCGTTATATATTTTGTATGTTTTGGTTGTGCAGAAAGGTGGAATACGATCTGTTGTGTGATGTAACTAATGAAAATGTAGTTTCTGTCAAGCCGAAGAGACGTCAGAGATAACGTACGTTTAAATCTGAGGCATAGCCCACCGAAAAGTTTACGTGCATCAAATCCAAAATGTTGAACTCTACATTGAGGCGTTTCATTGAGAAAATCAACAGTGAATGTTTCACTTAAATCTTGAAAAAAGATGATCGCAATTTATTTTAGCCCAACTGGATTTACCTCCATTGGAAAATGAAAATTGAAATGACCTAAACCAAGGTCAATTTATTATTTGAATAAATGCATAAATTATTATTTGTAGGAGTCTTAAACAATTTGAATGTCTGACCAACTCAACAGGTAATTCAAAGAATTTGTCAGAACTAAAAACTAAAATAAATAAAATAAATAAAATAAATGAAATAAATAAAATAATAAATAAAATAATTTGTTTTTTCACAAAACTGTGAGAATTTGTAAGAGAAATCGTAATTTTTTTGTATCCATTGGTATGCACATGAACTGTGATATTTTGGAAACATGCATGGATGCTAAAGGTCATTGGTGCATTTGAAAGATTATTGTATTGAAAATATAATTGTCAACCCCAGCAAAAAAACTAGAATAAAAAAAAAATATATAATATATGAATAAATAATCCAACACTGTTTGGCCTTGCTCTGATGTGAACACAGCTGCGTCGTGTTATTGGCAGACCCAGATTGCTCACAGCCAAACTGACAGCTGCTGTTTGTCGTTTGTACCGATGATTAATACATGATTAATGCATTAAAGATTCTCCCCGGGTTCTGCACGGCAGCGTTACGTTTAACGGAAAGCTACTTCACATTTCATCCGCTTATCCCCGTGTCAATATTTCAGTTTAAGAGAAAATGACTGGCTCCCAACACTTTGCTCTGCAGTTCAGTTTCAAACTCCTGAGGGCAAAAAAATGCATGCACGGCGAAATATAGCACAATGAGCGCCGCGCGGTGAAATATATATATATATATATATCCATAACACAGCCAATCTTGTTCTGCCATCCTCCAGCGCAAAAAAAAAAAATCGAATCAGACCCCTCGCTCGACTCGTTATGCCAAAAAGCAGACGGTTCGAACAAATAGGTACGGGCCGCCCGAGCTGCAGGGGGCTGCAGACGTGGGTACAAATAAGAAATAACACGGAATTTTATTTTATTTTGGCTGACATGCCGGGAGGAAAGTCAATGTTTTTAATGAATGACAGCCGCAGAAGTTCCGGCTCGCTTTCTCGTGGCTGCTGAGGGAATCCCCCGGTCATTATAATACACAATCCCTGGAAGCTGCCGAGTATACGTGGGCAGTTTGCACACGGCACATGTTGCTAGAACCGACTGATCAATGCTGCGTCCTCGCCGGCAGACAAATGGCCGTCTGCGTACAAGATATATAAAAAAATAAAATCAGAGCCACAAGGCAGCAGTTGATGTACACAATCCTGCAATATAAACAGCTAGCCACATAAAAAACAACATCCATGTGTATATAGATGTCAAGCTCCTTTACACTGATATATATCACACACAAGACTGCTAACGAGGCTGAGTTATGAGCTTGTAACTCAGCCGCGATTACGTCCATCTGTGAAGGGATTCATGAATGAAGGGACCTGGACAGAATAATAGAAACACTTGATTATGGTGCACTCTACAATTCACCACCACAATAATCTTTCCCTCCCCTCTGCACATTTACGTCTACTATGACTAAAGGTACATTTTGTATTTTCTATAATCTGTTTTGTAATATCTGTTGTTGTATTAATCCGTTGTGGACCATATTACAAATAATTACCGGGACTAATTTATTGGATTTATTGTTTTTTAATGAATGTGATGAAGAACCTTAACGAGGTAATTACATTATTGTAATATATGTTAATGTACAGTGTTTTAATATCACAACATGAAATGATTAGTTATGAAATGACGATGGATGAGTAAAAGTACATTTTGTATTTTCTATAATCAGTTTTTTAACCTCTGTAACATCTGTTCTTGTATTAATCCGTTGTGGACAATATTACAAATAAATTACCAGGACTACTGTCTTGGATTTATTGTTTTTGAATGAATGGGATGAAGAACCTGAACGGTTTAATTAAATTATTTTAATATATATTAATGTACAGTATATTAATATCACAAGATGAAATGATTAGTTATGAAACGAGCAAGTCAATTAACCGAAAATAAATGAGCAACAATTATTAATTTTCAATTCCCTGCTGGTTTTACTGTATTTATTTTTATTTAGTAAAATGACTAATTACGTGATTTAGCGAGTGGGTCGGATTCAATTTTATTTGCTGAATAAACAAATTGTCACACTCCTTGATATTGACGATGAGAGCTGCAACACTTAGTCAACATTACTGAAGCAAAACTTATGCGATGGTTCTAGCTTCTTCTAGACTGAACGGTGATATGAGATTCATATCAAGAGGAAAAGTTACAAACAGTAAGTGAAAGAGCAAAAAAATGAAAAGCAGCTGGTAAAGACTTCATTTTCAAACACTGGGAACACACTTCCTGCAAGTTTCAGTGGATCTAATTACAGCTGTCAGCAAACACCACACACACACACACACACACTGGACTGCTATACTCCTCCCCACACCAGGGGTCGGATAACATCCTGAAATCCTCCAGACCTCCTGCGTGTTCCTGGCCTCTCCATCACATCCGCCCAGCTTCTCACCGTCCCGAGTTAAGCCCGACTGTGACAACGGCAATAAACCCCACGGCGGCACGTCTGTGCTTTGTTGTTGATTAACTCTTAAAGTGAGGGAGGGTGGGTGGCGCCCACTGGGCACGTACCTTTAATGCAGATCACTCGTTTTTATCTTGAAAAAGACATTAGCAACACGAGATAAATCGTCTTAGACGAGGTGCTCTGATGCCTTCTGATGAAAGAGGCACGCGCGAACATGCACGGCCTTTGAAACGAGGTCGAGCCGAGTTAAGGCTGCATTATTATTATTATTATTATTAGCAACATAATTACACTGCCTACTCTTACTTTAGAAGCTGGTTAAAGCAACGTGGTCACAAAATTGACATTTTGTGTTAGAGTTGTAACAATCGCTTGAGTCGGTTCTGGTTCTAAATTGTCCGATGTGGGTTAGATGTTTTTTATCGGCTAAATAATGACTGGAAAAATATGATTTGTCTCTCCTCCATAATCAAAGCCGTGTTAAATATGTTGATTTTGTGATGATTATCGATGTCGTTCAATAATAAATAAATAAATATCGCGATAAAATGTTTTGCCATCTCATCCAGACCTGTCTTGATCCTTGTTTATTCCTTAAATAGATAGATAGATAGATAGATAGATATATACTTTATTAATCCCCAAGGGGAAATTTGTCGAGTAGCAAAGCAACACACAAGAATAAAAAAAAAAAAAAAAAAAATATAAGATATAAGAAGGAAGGGTGGAGGTGATCAGGTGGTGATCTGTTGTAGAGCTCCGCAGCCGCCGCTAATGTCTCTCCTTGTGTATCTTCGCAGTGGAAGGAGCGCGGGAGGGAGAGCGTTGGAGAAAGTACCCTGTAGGAGGAGGGTGGTGTCGTGTGTCCGGGTGGGACGGTTGTCCAATATGGACAACAGTTTCCACCACACCACCTGTTCAGCTCAGCTGGCAGCCAGCAGCTGGCCCAGCTAACCTAACCAGTTTGTTAAGGCTGGTGACACTGCCCGGCGACGGCTCGACAACAGCAGACTGGGCACAACGGCCCAGCACAAACCGACACACAACCTACAAGTCTTGCTGCTCCACGTTGAAAGAAGGATTGCAAAGTGTCGAAGGTCCAGTCGTGATCTTGGATGTTCAGTTCCACCCTTTTTGCCTTCCAGTTCAGTCGCAGCGGTACTGGGTACTCCACCACTGTGTCCGCCTCCACCATGTCACTCCCAGGTACTTGAGACTTCCACCATGTCCACGCCTGTCGCCACCTGTCTGACCTTCACCCACCACTGGGTTGGTCTTTCTGCCCACCCCAGAAGCCAAAGACCGCCCACCACTTACCAGTCACCCACCCCTCGCTCCCTCCCCTGTACTCCTCCTCCTAGCATCCACCCGTACAGAACTCCACTACTGCTTGTAGCATGACCTGGTGCTTCTTGTAGTTACGTGTGAAGGGGTGTACAGGGTGAAGAGGAAGGGAACAGACCTGCCCCACTGTTCAGACACAACACTCCCACCGCCCCAAGCACACCCATTGCAGCTGCAGTGACACTGTGATGGTGGATGGTGGATGGCCCACACGATCCCACTGGAGGTACACCCCCAGTGCCCAGCCTCAGTGGTGGCAGTGGGTGGGATGCACAGGAGAAGGTGTTAGTGACTCATGAGTGACTGTGGTGGCATCTCTCGATGCGATTGAGCATCCAGCAGCAGGTAGATGATGGCGCCTAGTTCGATGCCGGGGGTGCTGGCCACTCCACAGCTGGTAGCAGTCGTTTCACGACCGAGGGGAGGGAGGTGGAGACCAGCCTCTCCAGCACTTTCATCACATGGGTCTCCAGCTTTGGGATCAGATGGGAGTGAGCTGATTCCAGGTCGGTTCTTTGGGACAGGAGGCACAGTGCTGACTTTTGCAGCAGGACAGACCAACCACTGGCTCCACAGCACTGAGCTTCCCCCACACCAGACGGTGAGGCAGGCCAGGCTGGTGGGACCCTGGGGCTGCCAGGCACCACCCTTAGCTCTTCGCTGGTGTGGTTCTCAACTGTTCAGTCTCAGCCAGTAGTCTCACCCAGTGGGTCGCAGCTCCAGCAGGGGAGTCAGAGAGGGCTCAGGGGTGAGGTGTGGAGTTGGGACAGAGGGAGGTGGCTGGGATGTGATGTGTGGCAGGGGGACAGATGTGTGATTGACAGGAGCTGTGTGACCCCTGAGGGAGGGCTGTGAATCTGCTGGGGAAACCCCCTCCAGGAGCCCTGGCTGTTCCCTTATCCTTGAAGCCAGCTCCCTCCTTCATGAAGCCAGTTATCTGCTTGTTGTGTACAGCCTGAGTCCTGTGTTCTCTGGCCTCCCCTGAGTCAGCTTCCTCCTGTAGGAGTCCTTGCCTCCCTGAGTTTTCTTCATCCTGTGTTGCTTGTTTCTCTCAGCTCATTCTCCCTCAGGATGGTGGTGAAAGCAGGCTTGTTGTCCGTGATGCAGCGTGTGGTCTCTCCAGGGCTTGTTGTTGGGGATCCAGCACAGTGTACAGTCGATGGATGGAATGTACAGAACTTGATGTCTGTTCGTCCCCACCAACACATCCACACGTCATCCTCCTCACGCAGCCCACATCACCAGTAGCCTCAGAGCCCACCTCCTCGACCAGTGGTGGCACCCAGTCCCCACCTCACCCGCAGTCTGGTCACCTCAGTCACTGTTACCTGTAGGTCAGCAGACCCAGGAGGGGAGTGAGCCGACCGTGGGGGCGGTTAGTATTAGGCGACAGCAAGTCCAGAGTGTGTCATCTTTGTGTTGCGGTATATGTCTTGGAGTTTGCAGTCTATATTGATGGAAATGCTGTGGCAGTTGCCATGGTGGTGTGGATGGATGCAGGCTGCAGATTAGTCAGAGTGATCCAGGCTGATGATTCAGACTCACAGGCCAGCTGATGTGGATGGATTTCTTTCATGGTCAGCAGATGCACGTGCAACACTCAATGCACAAATGCAAGCGGCCGTCTTTCGCAGTTCACAATTCGCGCATCATCGGCCGCGCAGTCAACATTTCGGCCAACAGCACATCTTCACGCACATTATACTGCCATATAAATGGTTATAAATAGCTTTGTTTCTTTGTTGTCAAGCAATTTAACTCATTGTAAGTATATTGAGGTTTACATTTGTATTCAACAACATGATTATATGGTGATCAGTATATATATTGCCCATCCATACGATGTAAATAATGAAAAACTTAGCTTTTGGGTTTACAGAAATAAAAAATGTAAATCCACAGCTGATGTGACAGCGGTTTATTTTTAGACCAACTTCAGGTGATCAGCCACACGGTCTCCTCCGAGACCACCGGGCCTTTCTCCAAAAGGCTCCATTATCACATTAACACACACACACACACACTCTCACACACATAATGCCCGTCCAAATCATTATTGCAGTATCGAGTCCAGGGATGAAAAGTGAATGAGATGCCAATGGGGGTAGACGTAATTTGCGAATCAATTTGCATTAGGAGGGTTTCTTGGATCGCCCCGGACGCACCTGATGTGGTTGATGATGAGGCTGGAGGCCGGGATGAAGAAGTCGTCCACCCTGTCGAAGCGTCTGCCGATCGGCTGCGTGTGAACCGTGTGGTGGGAGACTCGTCCGCTGGCCTGGTTGATCACCTGGGGAACACCAATAAAGAAGGAGTTAGGTGGCAAACACCAGCTCAGTGCTGATGGTTTCCACACGTTTGAGTCTTTATATAAAGCTTACGACCAAAAAAGGGGGAAAAAGTTTTATATTTCAAGTAGAAGAATTTCAAGTAGAAGAATGAGTTTAATCCATAAAACATGTGTAACTAGAACGGGCACTCGGTAGAGCACATACCTTCGCATAGCACAAGATTGGGCATTGAATTATGAACATTTTGGCATTAGTTGCATGCCAATTTGATAAAAAATTGACCGCGCTATGGTATAAAGAAGATTTTGACCTTTTCATGACCTTGACCTTGACCTTTGATCTGATCGATCCCAAAATCTAATCAAATGGTTCCCGGATAATAACCAATCATCCCACCGAATTTCATGCGATTCGGTTTAATAGTTTTTGACTTATGCGAGTAACACGCATACAAATAAATAAATACACGGCGATCAAAA
Organism: Pseudoliparis swirei; assembly: GCF_029220125.1. Classification (NCBI taxonomy): domain Eukaryota; kingdom Metazoa; phylum Chordata; class Actinopteri; order Perciformes; family Liparidae; genus Pseudoliparis; species Pseudoliparis swirei. The sequence continues at coordinate 24,383,608 of NC_079406.1, forward strand.
CATTACCTTCCGCATTTTCAATGCGAAGGTAAGAAACTCTAATAAAGGTCTCGATATGTTGCATAATGGCGGTTATTTTTTGCTTCGGGGTGTTGATTTGAGACAGAAGCCTTCAGCCTCTCCTCTTCCGGCTGAGACGCCGTGGAGCTTCGCAGTGGGAGGTGACGTGTGCCGCTGTCACCGGTGTCTAAAGAATAACGTGTGCGTTCACGAACGCGGGCGGCGTTTAGGCAGCGCTCGCTTCGAGTCAAAACCCGGCGTTATAAATCTTTTCCGGAGCGTGATTCTTCGAGAACAACCACTCGACACTCTCGGAGGAAACAAAAGCTACTCTTAAAATAAATTTCCATTTCATTACAAAGACGCTATTTGTAGGATGCTCCTCCAAGTCCGTGTCATGGTGACACACGGTGTTAGTATTTTCACTTTTTCTCTCTTAGTTACTCCAGCAATGTGGATCTGACATCAAACTTGAGTGGGTTAATGGTTTTTACATACACTAACCTTCAGAAGTTTGGGGTCACCCAGACAGGTTTGTGTTTTCCATGAGAACTCACACTTTAATTTATCAAATGAATTGAAAAATGAATAGAACATAAAGTCAAAACATTTACGAGGTTAGAAATAATGATTTTTATTTGAATATTAATTTTGTTCTTCAAACTTGTGGCTCAAAGGAAGGCCAGTGTTATAGCTTCTCTCACCAGCGTAACTGTTTTCAGCTGCGCTCACATAAAAAGGATTTCAAGGGTTTTTTACCCCTCCGTTAGTCTTCTAAGGCGATAACACAATGTACCACGAGAACACTGGAGATGGGCCTCCATACCCCTATGTAGAGACTTCATTAAAAACCAGAGAATAGTCATTTACCACATTAACAAAGTATATAATGTATTTCTGATGAATTTATTGTTATCTTCATTGAAAAAAACTGTGCTTTTCTTCGATAAATAAGAATATTCTAAGTTGTTTCTACTTTCTTCTTAGTGACCCCAAACTTTTGAACGGTCGTGTACATAAAGTGAACATTTGAGGATTGAAACAATGAAAACAAATCCATCCCCTCACTGTTCCCCTTACATGGATGTCACGAGAGCCACATGTCGATATAGCTTAGTGCAGATACCCAACAGAAAGAGGCCTTTATTTCACATTTTCTTTGGTTCCCCAGTTCATGCAAACCCCTCCATGTTTATTTGATGTCTTGTTAATTCAGAACAATATCAATTTTAACTTCGCCGCCATCAATCAGAGCACGGCCATGACAAGGCAGCGCTTCATCCTCAGAGTCTTTGTGTTGTTTTCCAATCGGCTGCAGTTGTGAGCCAAAACAATTGAAAATATGTCAGTGTCCAAATACTCACGCGCTGCACAGTAAGTGACTATTAATTACCGCTCATCAAACACGACAAAACAAATCAACGATGGATTATCCGAGAGAGGCTGCAGTGATTAATGCCACATTCATGTCATATTGGGAAAAAACAGCGAGCCATGTCATTAGTCGTAAAGCCATGACGGTGATTATAAGGTTGTTTACAATGAATGAAAAAACAAAGACAGCCTATACGTGTGAAGTGTGAATCTGATGACCTTGCACTCGCCTTTAAAGACAAACCTGTTTCGTGTTTGATGCTCTACGGTCGATTATTTGAGCCTCGAATGAACTTTTCATGCAAAAATGTCAAACATCTTCAGGTACAAGCTTCCTGAATGTGAGAATTTCTGCTTTTCGACTGTTGGTTTGGACAAAACGAGCAATTTGAAGACTCAGCGAGGTTGTGGAGGAGCAATCCATCAATCAAGGAGTATATATTACTTGATTGACAAGACACAAACGCATATTCTGTCCCGCTGGCCTGCAGCCTTAGAACGAATGCTGACGATGCTAAAACGTCTGAGCTTGAAGCTCTCGCCTCGCTTGTCTTCCGCTTCACGAGGATGAAACTCACGGAACTCAGAATAAACATTCAGAGCATCACAAGCGATGTGCGTGGACTCACCTGCAGCGTGGGGAGGTTCCTCTCCATGTCTCCCCAGCTGAGCAGCCACACCTGGTCGTGAGATTTGTCATAGTGAAGCTTCACTGGATACGGGTCGGTGTTGACGGTCTAGAGACACACACACACACACACACACACAAAGAAACACACATCAAAACCAAATGGAGCCTTTAAAGACAGCAGGGCCATAGAATAACAATTCAAGGCAATCTAGGCTTTGCTTTTGAAGAGATCCCCCTTTCATGTGCAGTGGTAATGCTTTTGAAAAAAACTTTTTCCCGCAGACTAATGCATCACGGGGGCTGACAGGAGCGAGTCTTCTTTTTAACAAGGCGGAGTGGAGGTGGGCTTGTTTTTTATGTATAGGGTCTTTTTTCGAGGCTGCATTTCAAATCAAGGGGGGTGACAGACACAATTGCTTTACCACGCTGAAGTAATTGCTTTCAGTCTTTAACCGTTTCCCTGACAAGCGGCGGCAGACCGTCACAGTCAGAACAATAGATGCGCCGCGTGTGACAGAAAAGTGCTCCTCATGCATTATGTCCACCTGGGTGAGGAGAGCCAGCTCAAAGGGAAGAGGGGAGGCCCGGGGGAGCTCCGCTGCAGCCTCCACCACGGCAAGAAATACAAAAATCAATCATATTCCCACAATCCCCTCTGACTGCAGCTTACTTTCTGTATTATTTGTTTAGCTATGCGGCCCTAATAGTATTGTTTACCTAGTCACACACACACATATATATATATATATTTTTTTTAGATGTATAGATATACATAGATATATTTTTATATATAGATACACATATATGTATATATATATATGTATATATACATATAAATATATCAAAATATATAGATATATTTTATATATATATATTTTTTTATATTTATATATAAAAAAATGCACATATATATATATTTTTATTACTATTATATGTATAGATATATATATATTTTTATATATAGATACATATATATGTACATATATATATGTATATATATATATACATATAAATAGATATATTTTTTAATATATATATATATGCATTTTTTATATATAAATATTAAAAATATCTATATATATACAGATATTTATATATTTATACATATAGATATATATGTATTTTTTTTATATATAGATATATAAATATATATCTATATATATATTATATCACTGAGAGAGCAACCAGAGCTCCGGAGAGGCGTTATTGCACATCAATTGAGAATATCTGTTGAATCCTAATTTATCGCTGAGCTTGTAGTCATCAGAGGAAACAGGTGTCGGTGTTGTTCTTTTTCTCGGGACCAGGCACTTCCTGTTCCTGATGAGGAAGATTATCAAGAGTCCTCAAGTCACTATGTTGGTGTAACTTTCCACTTCAAACGTGTATCCGTGTGCACGTTGTAATGGATTCACTTGTGCAGAATACGATCTGAAAAGTCTTCACTAAGCATTTAATTAGTTAGACATTACTGAACGCATTTTTGCTCGTTATTACAACTCACGCTATGAATAATCCGATGGGAATATGGAAAGCGGAAGAAAAAAAAACCAGAGCGCGTGTCTCTCCCACTGTTCGAGGCGTGATGTGGGTTCAGGTGGTTAATTAACAACCGCTAATATAACGCGGTGCATCTGAAGTCTCCAAGCGACTGAATAATGAGCCTGTGTGACACGCTCTGGGACGGCAGCCTGTTTACCAGCAGGTCCCTGAGAGCCGACGCGAGCCGTAAACAGCCATGACGGCGAAAAAAAACACACACAAAAAGAACCCCCACCTGCGGTCGATTCTCAGCGGCCCGGCACACCCTGAAAAAAACCCACCGGCACCGATGAGTTAACGTGGCGCCACTCGCCAGAAAAAAAGGTGCCGAATGTGCTACTTCTTTAGCCCCCCCCCAGGGAAAATAAATGGTGCTGCAAGAGTGCACCGCGACGTGTTTGGGGAATTGCGTCTTGCAGCAACAGTGAGGAAATACCGCGGTTGCCATGTTACAGTATCTACGAGGGGGTTGCCAGGTTACAGTCTCCGTGGAGAGGTGGGTCACAGGGCTACCGCCCCCCCCCCGCATCAATGTGGAAGTTAAGTGCAGGTCTGGACGTGGAGCTTAGTCGGGTCAGAGGGGTCAGCAGGGGAACCGAAAAGGTGAATCAAATGATCTGACGGAGCTCTTCAGTCCGTCGGGGCAGAGCCGCCGATGTTCGGCTGAGAGTGGCAGCGCCGGGTTATTATTCATCACCGACGGCGACAACCGGAAACTGAGATGCGCAGCATAAGATGTCATATGGTAATTTTTAGTATAGCAGCTGTACTCCGACTCCCCGGGACGCCTTGTTTACCCCGAGCTCCTGGAGGTCTGGATTTAGAAGTGCTGAATGGTGTTGCCCTCTGCTGAGATTACTGGACCAGTGGTGCTCAAATGGGGCTACGTGAGATTTTTCGAGGATATATTTAAAACTAGAATGGGCACTCGGTAGAGCGCATACCTTCGCATATCACAAGATTGGGCATTGAATTATGAACATTTTGGCATTAGTTGCATGCCAATTGGATAGAAATTTACCGCGCTATGGTAAAAAGAAGATGTTGACCTTGTCATGACCTTGACCTTTGACCAGATCGATCCCAAAATCTACTCAAATGGTCCCCGGATAATAACCAATCATCCCACCAAATTTCATGCGATTCGGTTTAACACTTTTTGAGTTATGCGAGTAACACGCATACAAATAAAAACATAAATAAATACACGGCGATCAAAACATCACCTTCCGCATTTTCAATGCGACGGTAATTAGTATGCTTTCAAATATACTTTAAAAAAGTTATTTAATAAATATTCAATGATATATAAATGTAAGTTCATGAACTTCACTTCATATATTCTATTCTAAATCAGACACTGATGGCCCAGCGCTGTGTATTACATATTTCTTTCAATCAAAAATTTGTTGCGCTTGTTTTTTAATTTTTTTTATTGCATATAAATGACATATTTTACAAAGAAGTGATCTTTCCTGAACCCCCCCTTTAGTTATCATATAGACTGTTGTGAAAATGTAAATCTAAAAGCAGAGGGATGACCGAGTCTGTCCAAGTCTGTGCTTAGGCCCGCTGTGATTGGTGCATTAAGAAAGAGAGGCGGAGCTTATAGGATTGGCCAATTATTGGGTTTAACTATCAAATCTAGAAGCTGTGAGTATCTGGTAAGCAGCACATATCAGGTACTGAGAGAAGATATAAGTTTACATCATTGTGTACATAAATGTTAATACGTAGAATTATTTAAGTGTCCTTCGGGATCCGCCTGTCACACACGAGCGTCCGTAACTCACGAGGGCCAACGCCAGGACACCACGGCAATCACTCCAGTGTGTTAGCGTCCTACTAAATCATTGCTCAAGTAGAATATTTTAAGTGCACGCACATCTGAAGCGCAAGCTGTTCCCGAAAAAAGGGATAAAGTTCTCCGTGCACTTTGGGTGAAAGTTGGGAGGAAGTGGTCCAACGCTCTGACATGATTTAGTTTCTGGGTGACGGATGATGCGTCGAATGAAACTCAATCCCAAGTCGAGAAAAAAAAAAGGACGATTTTACGGAAGAAAAAACGTGTCCTTCGTTCGACAAAATCAATCACCGAAAAATACCCAAAGAGTCGTGATTTATCGCGGGTTCTAAAATATGTTGTGTTCAATCAATGAGGGAACGTTTGGAGGAAGGAGAGAAAAAAGGGAAAAAACCCTCGCCTCCTGCGACCTTGAGGTTTTTTTGTTGTTGGCACGAGCAACCTTCGCTTTTACAAAACAGGAAAGATTTGTTCATTCCCCCCTAACCCCCCTTTTTCTGTGTAAAACCGGTAACTCCTCCCACGCTACCTGCACGGCCTTCTGAGACTGGATGTCGACGATGAGCACTCGATCCAAGGTCGGCTGCGTGGCGTAGATGAACTTGTCCTTGACGTTGACCGCCGATGACCACACACACCTCTGGACCTCTTCTCCCGGTGAGGTGGGACACACCTCCTCCTGGAAGGACACACAAAAAACACACACACACACAGTGCCGGTCAGTGTTTTCGCATTAAAAAACAATTATCTCCCCTCCGGTCGTTATTCTGTGTTGTTTACGACGTGCGGTCTTATCTCCTGTCGTGTTATCTAGCCAACGTAGATAAATGAGCTTCGCGAAGGTCCCGAAAAAAGAAAAAAAATCTGTGTAATCGCTCCCATTTGTCCAAAAACGTAATCCACGGCACAGAGCCGGCGGACGCTTCGCGGCCGTTCGGGGCTTTCGTGGTCCTGGTAGCTCTCGTCTTCCTGGCCGACCGGGAACCCTTCGGCCCGGCCTTCTGTCACCCTCCACCCCCCCCCCCCTCCCCCCAAAGCCCGCAGCCTCTGCCCAGTCTGTCTGTTTCCCGACAATTTAGAAGAGCCGTTGGCCAGAAAGGATGAACGGGGGGCTCCGACACGGAGGGATGAACTCCCTCTCTCTCTCTCTCTCTTCCCCTCCTATATATTTACAACCGCGGAGGCAGTCCGTGACAGGTGCCGTCCCAGCGGGGCCAACTTCTCTGAGTTAGAAGGGCATTAGGTATGAACTTCATCAGGGATGAAGGAGAGCAGCGGCATCGCAGAGGCAATTTAACTCATCTCGGTCTCACCCCCCTCTTCACCCCCCCACCCCGCATCCCATCCTCTGTAATTCATCTGTAGATAAGCAGGTTCATTTGGGCGCACAGCATGGAGGTCGTTTCATGCGGGATGCTTGAACACAATGGCGGCGCTATGGCGCCTTTTTTTTCCTTCTTTTTTTGGCTCCATAACAAGTCTTTTTTTTGTGTGTGCAGATTCTCTGAAGCTGTAATGTCTTCCAGTTGTAACACCACCTGCACGTGTTATTGATCTCAAATCAGGTTGAGAAATTCATTTTTTTCTAATTTATTTGAATGGTTTGAGTCACTGGCCGTGACCTCTGGGCGACCCCCTGCCGTCTCACTCTGTGGTCGCCGTGTGCCACTTGGCTGTAAATATCTCACTTATTGCACCTCTAAGAGGTGAGAAATTGAACATCTGATGCACCGCAGAGGGTGTGAACGGAGGCGGCGGCTGTAATCCTCACTGTGTATGCGTATTGCATATGTCTGTGTGTGTGTGTGTGTGTGAGTGTGGGAAGGGGGGGGGGGATGAAAAGCATGCATCTGATTTATGGAGTAACTGGCGACTTCTGAAGACTGCAGATTTGTTTTTCTCCTGCTTCATTATGTAAATGCTTCCACTCCACAAACATCACAGTGTATATGTTGCATATATATTCACTCCGATGCCTTCACGACATTATTCAGTGCTGGAACCACCGCGGGAAACCACACGACGCCGTGCTGCGCTGTGAACATAAACGGTTCATTCTACTGAAAAATATTTCTAAAAAAACACTTCCAAAAGTGATATTTTGAAAAGCCCCGCTGAGAAATATGATGGTTCTGATATTCCCCCGGTTAGGCCACACGTTTGATTTGTAGAGTTTATAATATATTTTGCGACACAACATCCAAAGTGTCAATAAGAGGAACTTTACAGGAGCAACACACTTTTATAATAAACAATATGATGAGATATTAATTTCCGAGAGCAGTTGACATAGTAGATAACTCTATTGTAATTTAAGGTTTCACATGTAATAAAATCACATTTTAATCACATTTACACAACGCTCATTGTTTGAATTGTTTTTACATTTGCACCCTGATTTATTTTGTATTTTCTTTACCAAAAAGGTGCAGATGTTTCCCCATCTGCTTACAGGAAACAGGAAGTGCTCAGATCACCTCCGAGCCCAGGGTGTGCTTTTGGTCAAAGTCATGTGAGCCGATGATCTCTCTACTCGCGTACATCGGAAATCGCTTTTCAAATTGTATGTTGAAATTTTAAATTATTATTATGTTTTTATTGCTCATAATGAACACTCATCTCACTGTGTCCTGTTTCCACTCAAACTCGCCATTTCTTTGAAGGCACAACGAGTCGTATTTTCCAATCATCACTTATGATGATCAGTGTCTATAACTAAATATAACGAGGAGAGACACCGAGCGGACGAAGCTCGTTCCAAAAGTAGAATTAGGAATCTGCCGTTGGCTTCATGGTCGAGAACCCTTCTTCAGAACCCGACTTTAAATGTCGTTCCCTCCTTCCAATGATTCGGCTCAGCTTCTTCCCGGCTGCAGAAGATAAGGAACACTCAAAGATCCTTCCAGGACCGCCTTCAGTACAAGTGGACGTAACAACGTTTTTTTCCCCTCTACTCTGCGAGTCACGGTAAAACACTCTATAGGGAGTTTAAGGATAATGAATTGGCTGCACGATTACCATAAATAAATCAATCAATGCACCTCTAGCGATGGAGGAAGGGAAAAAAAACACGTGAGTTGGGCTGAGCGTTCACACGGCGTTTTCTCCCCCCCCCCCGTGACACGGGAACTGGCACGGCGGGCGCTCCCAGTGATGGATATCCTCATACCTCTCGGAGGGCCGCTTGGCTGATCGTGGCTCATTCGCGGCACCGCCGCCGCTTTATGTATAACAGCCGTCCGATGAGCACGGGGGGGGGGGGGGGGGGAATGAAAAGCAGCTCGGGAGTAAAAAGCGTCCGTCGGAGAACACGTGTAAATCTTAACAGGTTTCCGTCAGCGGCGCGCTCTGAATATTGTTGATGCCCGAAGGCTTCGGTGACAAACGGTGTTTCGGCGGAGGCGGGAGGGGGCGGAGTGTGAAGAGTCCTCCGGGAGGAGGGGAAGTGAAGCCCCCTCCGCCTGTGGACTGTAAATTAACAGGTGCATCGCCCCCCCCCCCCCCCCCCATCTACCGGGCATCGTTTTTCTGTAGCTAGCGGTAACAGCCTGAAGAAAATGTGCGACGATCAGCAACCGCCTCGGAGCCGCGCTGATCGATACTTTTAGAATAACAGTCGACATATTTACCACGTGAAAAACACTCGTAATAACGGACCGTCTGAATTACGTCCTTCCCATCAAATCCGCAGAGCAGTGCAGCTTCTTTCTGCTCATTACACGACTAAAAGCGTTGAAGGGAGAATAAACATTAAGAATCATAAAGCGGGCGTGAACGAGACTCAGCGTGAATGCTAATGCGGCCCCGCGTCTCCTGGATGTGTACATAGGTAACGGCGTAATCACCTTCACAACAACAACGTGATGTGTCGAGAGCGTGCACCTGGCTTCCTGCAGTGAGTTATGTCTTCAGTGAATTATGTCTTCAGTGAATTATGTCTGTGCCTCACGTGCAGCTGACATTTTAAATGTTTTATATTTGCATGGCGGCCCGCCTTTGACAATGGCTCGTGAATAAAATTGATTTCTCTCGACGGTCTACGTATTCTTCGGCACCGTTCAATAATAATCAAAATATCTCCGATTGTCAACTTCTCACCAAATGAGAAAAAATACCATTGTTAGTTTTCCCAGACTGTAAAGGAGCGCTTCATTTAACTTAAACACGTGAAAATATCAACAGTCATTTGTTTCATTCAAATGTGAGCGAATGTTTCGCGTTATTCGACGTGATAAATGTTTCCTATTTAGAGTCTCACCCTAATGAGCTATTGTTGTCTAAACTTCCTACACTCGAAAATAATTATGACGAAACATTGGCTCGTCAAGGCCGGCCAATAATAAATCACGGGAGTCTGACATTATCCCATTTTGCCTTTAAAGAAAAACAAAAAAGCTCTCAGCTGTTTCTTTACAGCATTTCACTGTAAAAACATTTTACATCATAAATGTTTCAGTTGTTATTGCTTCTGGGTGGAGTTGATTGATGCCTGCTCCCGTTTCCTGCTTCTATTTGTTTATTATTACATTGCCACAAGGTTTTCTAATGTAATAAAAAAGAGATTTTAAAGCGAGAATTCAACTGAAATCTCGAGTCCTTGGCAGGTGAACGTCGTTCAGGGAAGTACAAATAATCAGCGGCGGCCGGCCAATAGAGGGCCACGGGCCTCACCTTGAGCCACAATAACAAAATTCCAACATCCGCCACTACAAATGATGTTTGTTTTCTCCCTGAATACTCTTACAAGTTCTGAGACTTAAAAAGGAATAACACTTTTCATGATTACAATCTCTGAACTCACAATTGGCATTATCGTCTCTCAACTGTTAGAAAACAGCCGACACGGAGCAATATTGGCATTTATTTGAAACTGTTATTTCTGGTAAACCGACAATATAGAAATTATTCATTTTAGTTCTGATTTGTGCTACGCGTTTCAGGTCGCACACATTGGGTTAATCCAAGTGTTTTAATTCAGTTAGAATGAGTTCACTTGAATATTTCAGCTTATTCTCACATGAATTTGCGAAACCGCGCTGATAATGAACCTCTAGCTGGATTCCTCTCGGTAACAATCACAACTAAGGATCATGGGTAGTTTGCCAAACGTGAACCCACCTGACTTCTCAATCAATGAACCCAAACTCTTCAAAATTATCTAGGACTGTTGCTGCGCTGAGTACAATTTAGCATATTATTAAAAATAATTAGAATTTTTGAACTCGGATGACTTGGATGGTTTTGGTCAGCTAAGAATGAATCAGAGTCGCAAGCTCCACGACTCACCTGCAGAGCCAGCAGCTTCTCGCTGGGCTTAATGTGTCTCTGTATTTCACACGCCACGGGCTGAATGACTTTAATACCGTCTTCATAAAACACGTAGAACATGTTGCCGATGCCGAGACCTGGAAAAGAGAGCACAAACGGCACCGTTAACGCCAAGTGCATAATATATAACACAGATTATGAGACTGCACGGTGTGGACATTTGCAAACGTAAATTCTCCGACCACATTGTTATCTCCTTTCAAAAGCAGCAAATCATTTAATCCCTCTCTTCACAGTTCAGTAACCCTATTACACAAAATTAAATTAAATCAAGTTTAATGAACGCCGGAGTGAATCAGAAGCAAGTCTAGACGTACCTTCTTCCCGCCACAAAATGTTCGCCACTGTGAGGGGAGAAAAAAGAGGAAAAGTGTGGTTAAAAATCAATGCAAAGATCAATGGTTTCCCTTTGTGAGCGCTAACACCCAAACACTAACTCCTATCGAGGCAAAGACGGGAGCAGGCTGCATGAAAGTTTTATGGAAACTGTGTCTCTGACATCATGCAGCAAAACAATCAATAGAGCCTTCTGCTAGGAAATAATTTGATGCCAAACACTGTAAAATGGAGCGCGGTCGACAAACTACGAGTACCGTAAAACAGTTTATGATTTTTTTTCGGATGCTGCACCCAAAGTATGCGGAGACACGTAAAAAAATCTGAAAAAAAAAAAAAAAAGAGATCTCAGATTGTCATCCATCAATATGAGCTGTATCAGCGTCGGAAATACATGAGGGCAAAGGGACAAAATGTCCCTACAAATATAGTTTTGCCCCCGATATCACCAAGAGATGGGCAAAAAATGCCCCCATAATTTCCTCTAGTAATTATGATAATTTAATGAACTTGTCAAAACATCGTCGGGTCCGGGTCTATATGACCCCGTCCAGTTGCCATATCGCGTTTTGGATTTTTGACGTGAAGAACCGATTATTCAACAACAAAAAAAGGTGTGCTTCTTGATCAGACCTGTGACTGTGAGGAGAATTCAATTCAATTCAGTTTATTTGTATAGCCCAATTTCTAAAAATTAAATTTGTCTCTCGGATGCTACACAATACATACACATAGACATCCCCCAACAAAAAACCCCACCAGAAAAAGAAAAAATAAAAATAACCCTTAAAGGGAAAAAAAAAGGAAGAGCACAGAGAGAGAGGAGAGGAGGGGATGGACAGATGCAAGATGATGATGTAGATGTAATGTACAGAAGTGACAGATATAGAGAAATACATATGAATATGATATGACAAGTATGAATATATAGTCTATAGTAGGCATATTCCACGATCAGACCATCCATCAATCAGGCAGGGAGATGGGAGGAGGGAGGAGACTCAACAGTAGAACCCAGCAGGATGGGAATTTCGATCCATCAAACCAGGCGCACCATCAGGCAGATAGGATCTATGGATAGGGTCTCATGGGCCCATGAGACGAAGGACCAAAGATGATGGGAGAAAGTTAAGCAGAGTTGAGAAGAAGATTCAATGAGAGGAAATAAAAAAGAGAAAAGAGAAAAAAGGAGATTAAACTCTCAGTGCATCTCTAAAGCTATAAGCCAGCCCTAGATATCAAGGCATATCAAGAGTGCACCAGGGGAAACCCTGATTACTATAAACTCTAAGCTCTCCTAAGGGACTTACTTAGTCTACTCTTAAGCGAGGTGACTGTCTAACTCCTAACTGAAATTGGTGTTATAATAGAAAAAGAGCTTGGGAGGAGCCAGCTCCTCTGGCTCCATTCTACTTTTTAACTATCTAGACTCTTAAAGAGTCCCGCAGTTTAGTGAAGTCCGCATTAGGGGCAATAGTGTAAATAGACAAAGAGCTTATGATTGATATGCTCAATCAAGGCAGTGTAGGTTTAGAAGAGAAGAATTTTAAAGTAATTGTGTGATATTTGGCCAGTGCAGAGCAGCAGCAGTGCAGGAGTGTGCAGGAGTGATTAGATCTTTTCTTAGTTTTTAGTGAGAACACTAGCTCTGGATTCTGGGACTACTGGAGAGGACCGAGAGATTTATTAGAGCTAAGCTAAGTAATCAAGTGAGTAATCCAGTCTCTGAACCAACGAAGAATCATTTCCTTTTTTTTGAGATTTGATGACAGATGATTTATTTGATTTTTAATATTACGTGATGAAAGAATGTGGTCCTGAGAGTTTTGCTTTCAAAGATAACAAAGGACAAGTCTATCAAAGAGATAGGAAGATTCTTTACTACAGATTTGTCAGCAGCAGATGCAATGCTCACTACAGAATCCCAATCACAGATATTGATCTCTCTCTGAGTTTAGCCATTTTAAATTAAAGTTTTTGATTTTAGTTTAACATCAAGTAAAGTTGCAGGTTATGTTTGTTTTTGTTCTTAAGACATGCTTGAATTTTACAGGTTTTGGTTGCTCTCTCTCGCGTTTTATAAATATGGTTGTTTTCTGATAATATAATATTAAAAGTGATTTATGGAGTGTTTCTGCCAATATTGCCCAAAGGAAGCATGTATCCAGTCTCTGTGATTGGTCTTGTGGGAACTCGTGACAACAAGCTGGTTAAATACATACTGAGATCGATCTGATAAATTTAATTAAACGAATTATGATCGATGATTTGAAATTTCTTAGTGCCTGAAATGCGCTGTGGTGCTCTGCCTGAATGCTCCAGTGTCTCTAACACACGATGTCGGTGTCAAAAGTTATTAACTGGTTCAGAGGTCAAGACCAGCCAAGACCAGTGCCGCCTAGTCTGCTGCATTGTATTTTTCATTTGTAATTTTTTTTTCACCAGTGCCGTAATGTGTGGAAAGTCGCAATACTGATTTCTTTGAAACTTTCTCAATGTAGAAAGTCTTGAGTCGCACAACTCCAGGACTTTCTGGAGGCTCAGAGGTAGGAATAGAGAGAGGAAAGAGTTAGAGTAAGGGGATCTGTTAGAGAGACAGTACCTGAGGATGAAGAGGACCATTGACAATAGCATGAGTGTGGCAGCCACCGGTACCTGAGAAATGTTAAATAAAGGCAGAGCGAGAGCGGGATTAAAGGCAAAAGAGAGGAAAGCAAGCAGGCAGGGTGGCGGGGAAAAGATTGATAGATAGTGATAATCCGTCACAAAGAAATATCATAAAATAAACACCACTGATAGGATGGCACTCCGGGATACAAGGAAGGGCACTAAGGTCAGCAAGGCATCGCCTTCCATAGTTAAAGATTTTTTCTGCATTTGGCATAGGAGATAAAAGGATTTAAATTAATCTTCTCCTAATAGTTAAATAAATGTTCATAGTCATAAGCACCTATAAGTTGAGCTAAAACCTGCTCTTGTAGAGCTTTTCTCTGTCCAGCCTGGCTACAGTGCTGAAGAAACGGAGAAGAAGATTTTATTTTTTTATTTTTTTCTCTTATTGCAGGCAAAGGGGCTACTCTGGCAAACTTTATAGCCTTCTTCTTATATGCCAAACTTCTATCTCAGCAAACTAGGGCAGTTCCAGGGAGCAAACCCTCCTCCTCTTTTTCCTTTTCTTTCGAGCAGCTTCAGAGTATAGGAGGAGTTATACTCTTCCTAAACCTCAATCAACTCGATGAGAGGTTACGGACTAAAACAGAGGTCAGAGTCCTCTGTGATATTGTCAACAAGATGATCAATCTGGACTGACAAAAGGGACTGTAAGTTAGATCAGTTAGATCAGTTATATATCTAGTGTAATCAAAGGAATCGATCGTCAACAGAATAACTATAAATAGAAAGTCTATAAGTCAGTTAGAGACCTAAGAGACTAACAGAAGATGCTCAGAAAGTAAGTATAAAGTTGACAATAAAAGTTATGAGGAACAAGTCAAATAAAAAGAAGTGGTTCAATGTACAATGTCAAGAAGTCAATCGAGAACAAGAGAGATGAATGCAGCACTACTGCAAGTGGCCAAGAAAACTCTGACAGAAGCCAACTGAGTCCAACAAAAGATATCGATGACAAGGAAAAAAATCACAATAATTCATCCACATGGAAATTAAACTCTGAATATGGACCTCAACCATCGGGGAACTCAAAATCGGTATGGATATGAACTTGATTCAGATATAAAAATTCAGATATAAACTCTGAATAAAGACCTGGTGTTTATTGAGGGTTGAGTTTCAATTTGGCTGAGATGAAGAAGAGGGTTTCTATCAAAGAATCGCTGAGTGCCTGAAGAGATGAGATTAATTAATCTTGAGGAGTCGATTCATTCAGACAGGTTCGATTCAATCCCTCACTATGAAATTAGGCTAAAATAGGAATATGTATTGTATATTTAACTTCATTCAGGCAGACATTCGTTATCAGATGACAACATATATTAATATCAACATAAATCAATTTGAATAGACCTATTTAAATCAACTGCTGAAATGTTTATATTAACTTGTATATATATTGTATAAAAGAGATTTTGCTTGTATTTTTTTAGATTTAATTGTGTTGCTGTGTATAACTACTTTGTTTAACTTGTATAAGGTTGGTGTACTTACCTTTCGAATCTAAGAGTTAAGTATTGGGAAACAGCTCGCACTCTGCTGGTCTCTGAGGGTCTTCATGTACATTAAGTTGATGGAACGCTTCCGATATTGACTCTGAAAAGGTGATCAAGCTGGGACCTGGATCTGCAGATCCTTGTTAGAAATCACATCAGTCTCATATCGAAAGTCAGAGAGACGCCATTCATGAAATGTGGGATGATGCCTCTCTCTTCCAGGATCACCTTCACCCAACATAACCCTCTGAGCACGAGGGCACATTATTGATTCTCCTCAGAAGTGAGGATAATTTAACAGCGTCAACATCTCAGGTACAAAAAAAAAAGATCCACACACCCAGCCACCATCCAAAAAGGGAATATAGATTGGCTTGGAAGACGAGGAGGAAGAAAAAGACACAATTTTTTGCAAGGCATGTCGAACTTGTCGTCAACGAGTTGGCAAAAGCCGTCGTTAGTCCAGCACAAGGTATTTCTTCTGCGGAGTTCATTAAGGGGAGCGACAACATAAAGAAATACGTGGCCTTTCGTCACTAGGCGACCAAGCAACACGCCATCGCCTACGGTGAGTGATAACTATTCCAACTTATTTTGAAGTTATTTAGTTCGCTTTAGCTAGCGAACATTAGCTAGAGAACGTTATTTAGCTATATGGATAACCCGATGAGTGGGCCACAGGTTTTAAACTCGGATGATTCACACTGTTTTGGCTCCTGTCACAGGTTATTTCACATTAAATTCAATTAAGAGGTGACTAATGATGTGAGATGCCGAAATAAAAGCCACGTAACACCCTGAGTGCTTTGAATGGTCGGCCTAAAAAACGCAGACCAGCTGGTGGCTTTTCAAATCAGACAATGGACACTCTGAGAGAAAAGTGATTACTTTTAAGAACTACAAGACTAAAGAGTAATGCGGTAAGGAGAACATTTGGAGCCATTATGAAGTTATCTTCCATGCAAATTCTGCTCCTCAATCATTCTTATCCCCCCCCCACCCCCACCCCCCGCTCACACTGGCTTCTTAACTGTGACCTTCTCTCTCATTGTTCATCCGTCCCCCGCCGGTCTTCCCTCTACTTCCACTTTCCGGCATTCTCAGGCTACAAACCAATCTGCAGCCCAATTCACATCCGATTCTAATCTCGCCTCTATTGCGATGCTCATACCCGGAGCCTCTTGCTCGGGGGGGGGGGGGGGGAGAAGAGGAGGTAGACACAAAGCCAACTAGTCAGCCTTAATCTTTCTAAAAGTGCGTCGTCGAGGGTTTCCTGTGCACCCTTGCATACCTTTTTAGCTCATTAAAACGTACACAAAAGGAGTGGGGTCTATACATAGACGGACAAAGAAAGGAGAGGGCAGAATATGAAGCGGAACTATACAATATGCCATGTGCCAAAAAAAATACCCGGAGAAAATGGGAAGGAGGAGTTCGAGATGAGATCTCGTGTGCCTCGGTCTTTTTCAATAGTCCGCGGTATTGATGCTATTCATCATTTGGCAGAAAGACTGTGGCTGTTCTGCGCATGGAAGGGACCCATACATCAACTTCATCATCCATATAACAAAACAAGCTGGCTGCCACCGTAGGCGGCGAGTTCGCTCTCTCTCCGTGTGCCGTAATAACTGTGTTTCCACCGGCCTTTCCGAAACATCGGGAATGCCGCCACGCCCTCATCGGGCCCGGCCTCGGCATCTCCTGCCCTTCAGCAACGTTACATAAATTCGATTTTGTTTGTTTATGAGAGCCCTGTGGTGTTCGCCCATCGTGGCGTGGCGGTAGACCGCGGATGCACGAGTAGAGTAATGAGGTCCTTTTTTTAAATTTAAGCAACACACAAAAATGCATTCTGATTTTCAGATTGCGAGTGTTGTAAGCAGTTACAGTGAGAAGGCAGAACAATAGGGGAAATAAATAGATGTAGATTTCATCTTCATTGATACAAACACATCCTTTCAGTGCAGGGACTGATAATATGCACCGCAGGTATACACCTCACATCCTTTACTAAAGCTATGCCAAAAAAATCTTCAGATGCACCTGCCAACTCTCACTTAAATCCAGGCCTGGATTAAGATGCCTCAGGACCCCCTGCTTCGGGTCTTAGCCAGAGCCTGTAAACCTTAAGATCAGCAGAAATGTATCAATGGTGTCTCTAATACTATGGTCAACTCTGCGATCTCAAATGTTCCCCTTTTTCTCTACATCTCCTGCCTCAAATGTCCTCTTTTTTTAATTGATTCTCTATAACTTTGACTAACTTTTGGTATTTTCTAAGAATCAGGAGTTACTGGACTGACTTTCTTCACGGACATGACATGTTCTTAGATAGCTTTGTACTCTAAGCAAACGGGACTTAAAACTACCACAACTCTTTTGGGGTAAAAGTCAGATAAGTTCCATTCCAGGTAAGTTTTTCAGTGTTAAACTCTATCGATGATACCCGAGGCTGTTTTTTTCACAAACTTTGATTTGAGTCTAGTCATGCATATTTAATTTTCTTGAGAAATGCTTTCAAACCAAGTTTTCAAAGGTTTAAAAAGATAAAGCTGGTCATACCATATATTTCTAAGAGACTAGAACCACTTCGCCTCCCTGTTGGTGGATCTCAGCTCTAAGCCCATTGGTCCCGAGTAAAGACATACGTCTCTAATATAGTAGACAATAATTGACAAATATTGCGTAACTGTTTACTAAAAGGCTTTGTTATTGCCTGAAACCCATGTTTGCTGTCATTTTTATGAAAAAGTCAAACTGGAGTACATTTTACATTTGTTGGGGACTTATGAAAGGACATGTCACCCATGCTTATATTTTTGGACAACAATGGATATTTTTGGCACTATTGTTTAGACATGTCAGGCTTTGGCTACATAGAAGATAAGTATCAACTATTTGTCTATTCACATGATTTGTAGACAATATGAAATGACACCTGCCTTATCCTTTAAGAAAATGAAGAGTAGAAAGCGTAACATCCAGTGTGAATAATTCAAAATCATGAGACATTTTGAAAGCTTTTTTTTGTTCCTTATCCACTTTAAAGCTCAATGAGATTTAGGGGTTGGATAGAAGGTCATGAAATTGTCATTCTCAGAGGGTAATTACAGGATATATTTCTCTTCCATGATTTGCAAAATGAAAAGGAAGATGCTTTATATAGTCCAGGAGGAGTATCGAAAAGGTCATTTTGAAATATTTCATGTCTAACTCAAGGCGTTTTTTTTTTCCTCCAAAGCTTTTGAAAAAATTGCTTTTAGCAACTTTATCAAATGTTTGAAGTCGCTTAAAGATTGAGGGCTAACTTCACCAGTAACTCCTCCGCAGTATTCCTTACAGTCTGGTAGAATGAGGAAGCTTTCAAAATAACAAGACCGACTGCAATAGAATTAGAGCAGGAAGCCTGTGGAGGACCGACTGACGGCTGAATCATCTCCGCCAGAGGAAAAGTATTCAGAAGACTTGATCCTTGAAGGATAATGTAAAAAAAAAGAAGGAAAAAAAGAAGTTAGGGAGACTTTTAAACATCGAAGCTTAGAAGGAAAAAAAACTGTCTGAGCTCATCACAAATAAAGATTGCAATGGCTCTCTCTATACATATGTATCTGTGCAATGATTATGAAGAAACATCAATGATGGACAAAGCCAGCTCTACTATTTCATCACATAAAAACACCGGATTCATTATGGATTGTAAAGTTACGAGGACTACATCAATATTACCCGTTTGCAAGTTCCATTTTCCAAACTGTTTCATCTCATGTGGAATAAATAACGGTAATTGATTCATTTTACAATCTTTTTAGTTGGTTCTTTTGTGTTCCTGCTTTGTCTTCTCTGCTCTTTATGTTTTACATCGATTACTACCTTCAAGAAATAGGTCCTCATTATCCGCATCAGTCTTTTACAGAATGCATCATCACGAGTGTTCATAAGTTGTCGGCTTGTAACCAGGGCTTAAAAAAGGCGTTTGAAACTTCCCACCAGATTTGAAAATATTAATTTCACAAAGCCGTTAGCATGAGACTCAGTCGACTGTCTGGTTGGAGCTCCTCGTTGCCGACAGCGTGTCCAACTCCGTGTAAAAGCCCACCGGGATGAGGGAGGGACACGTCTTGATGGAAACATGGACGCCGTTTTTTTGGCACGAACTGATCTTCTCTATTCTGAGGATATGGAGCAGACGGCACGGTGGAGCATGCAGAATAAAAACGGCTTTGTGCAGACTCCGGCGTGGGAGCGGCGGGGTTCTTATCCGCGTGCCATCGAGGCCCGGGAGATTGCAGGGTTTTGTTCCAACCAATCACTTCACCACCGGATTTCCCTGATTAGATCTTTCCACTCTGCCTGAATTCAAATGGCGCCGGGTTTTGATTGGAACAAAAGACGACCAATTGTTAAAACGTCCCTAAAAATGGTTCAGAAACACAATGAATACACAATGAGAATGTGGAATAAAGGAGTTTGTGGAAGACATCATTCTGTATTAAGGAGCATCCAGAACACCGTGTGAAAAATAGAGACAGTAAAAGATTGAAAAGGGGCAATGTGTCTGAATGAGTAGTTAGGGTTAGGTTTCGTGAAAGACTGAGAAAAAGAATGCCAGTCGGGTGAAATAATGCCAAACTTGAGAGTCTCATTAGCTTCACGCGGCCAGACGAAACGATCAGATCTGGATTCGGGGTGGAGAAAATTATGCTTTAGCGATCTCAAAATAACTGGATTTATAGTGAAACCTGGAATGTAATCTCAGCCCATCGCAAAAAGATGTAGTAATTGACTCGTGACCGAGATTGGAGAAGTCTTACAGTGCGGTACTTCTCGGCCCACTACAGATTGTCAAGTCTTTGGATTCCCGCTGAGTAGTATTTAAAGGTCATGCATTACTTACGGGACTCGACAGTGAGCCACGCAGCTTTGAGTAAAGAAAACAGAAGGAGTGAAGCAAAGAGTAGATGCTGGAGTCAGGAATAGGTTATGAACCATAATTATTTCCCTGTCCGCCAGCTGCTTCTTAGAAAGTTGGTGAAGGAAGCTCATCAAGTTTCGTCTCTCTGCTTGTGTTCCCACCTTTTCGACGTAGGTATCTAATTATAAATGTAACTCACAAAGTTACATCAACCTCTGCTAAACTGTTAGCTGTTAGACCGTCATAATAATTCAGCATCTACGAGAGGCGCGACATCTAATGCAACGTGGTCATTAATTAACAATATTCACACTGAAAAGTTCCCCTAAAACTCATTACAAATCGTAATTATTCGCACGAGTTCGGGGGTAAATGGTCCAGGGCAAAATAAAATATCAGCGCTGCTGCCATGTTGTGTCCTCTACGCCAATTATTCTCATAATGAGAACCAATTAAGAAGGAAATAGCCACACGGTGGAACTTTTAATCTCGGGCAAGATGCAAACTACTCAGTACAAAACCTACATCAGAATAAAATGAAGGCATATTGAGATCAATTCAATTGCAGCTACTGGAAGACCAAACAATCCCAATCTTATCTGCTTTCTCTCCCCTCTGAGACGCCCCCAAGGCCGACTGGACAACAACTCCTCCCGATCATCAAGCGACTCTCTCTCTCTCCCCCCCCTATTTGTGGCCTGGGGAGGGCGACTACCAGAACTGCGCATACACGAACTCAATAATAATACTGATTGCATTCACCCCCCCCCCCCATCCCGCCACGCTTTTTTTTTTTACCCTGTGACGGGGACCCGGGGGGCTGCGTGTGCTGCTGAGATTAGCGCCCGCTGGCTGCTGCTCAGTGCTGGTTACCTTCCCAATGGATGGGCTTGGATCACCCATTTGTTGGATTACCTCCCCCCCCTACTACTGATTGCATATGTTCCTGCACAAACACCAGGAGTGAAAAGGTAAGAAGATAATGGAAAATAAAGAGGATGACATACTCCTCTGAACTTCCATTGTGAGACTTCCTCTCACAATGTCAGTACTAAGAATAATTCTGTAATATTAATTTCTTCATTGGTACAGAAGGGCACTTCAGTTGAAGAGGGCAACGGGCCTCCTTGCTCGTGCCCGAATGAACACGCCTCGGTACTCTGAAGGTCCCTCACGCGAGGCGTGAAGTGCAGAGTAACGTGTAGCGTGACGTGGATCGGAGAGACCGAAGCAACAAGCGCTCGTCCTGATCCTCCTGACGGTGCAGAAACATAATTGGCACGTTGTGAAGGGCAGATGTTTATGCCAGCCTGTCAGAGATGGATGGCGCTCCGCCCGCCCGGTGACAGACTCCGTTAAAGAGATCTCAGGAGCAGCGACTGACCGCTCTGGGTTCTTCCCCCGAACAACGAAGTGCTCGGGTAACTTTCAAAAGAAAAAAACAATTCACTTTTGCGACGCGCAGGTGTTGACCTTGAAGTTCCTCGGAGGAGAATTCATCAAAAAAAAAGATAATTTGCTCATCAGGTCGTGTTTTCAGTTCATCTCTTGCTTAATACTTTTTTTCTACGCCTTTGACAACCGGCTTGGTTAGTCATTCGGCGGCGTCTCTCATTCGGCCATCTGAATGAGAACCCCGGGGCGGGTCATAAACACCGAATGAGATCATTACTTTCTACAAAGTGGGATTTCCGAAACACATTTCCAAGTATAATTCGCAACGTGTTATTTGAATCCCGCATCTGTTTCATATCAGCGGTATTAGATTCAGGGCTGTTCTGCCAACGTCCGGAGGATGAGAGAATGAAGCTTCCTGAACTAAGAAGACAAACGCCAGCCAATTGAAGAACATACCAAAGAGAACCAGAAGGTCTATGTGTGTGTGTGTGTGTGTGTGTGTGTGTGTGTGTGTGTGTGTGTGTGTGTGTGTGTGTGTGTGTGTGCGTGCGTGTGTGTGTGTGTGCGCGTGCGTGCGTGCGCGTGCGGCGTCGTGCGGTGGTGCGTGTGTGGCAGCGTGCGTGCGTATGGTCTTGCACATATAACACAGATGTGGCTGATGTCTTTGGTAACACAAAAAAAGGGCTCTGGCTGGCTCTCTCTGTTTGGCTGGTCTAACGCTTAAATATATGAGGAGAAAATAAGAATAATAATTTGGCAGAAGAAAGTCGGTAAAAGCTTCTTTTTTTTATAGGTTTATAGTTTACTGACCGTGTTTGTGTCTGCAAGCCAATGATTAGGGATGATTAGGAGAGTTGGGGACAAGCATCGGGGTCGGGCGCTATGTAGGCCGGGCAGGGGGCCTGGGCAAGCCCATCGCCGGCAGCCTAGCTCTAGGGACGTGGAATTACACCTCGCTAGCGGGTAAAGAGATGGAGCTGGTATCTAAAGTTGGGCTCACTTCCACACACAGCACTAGCTCTGGAACCAAGCTCCTGGAGAAGGGTTGGACTTTGTCCTTTTCTGGAGTTGCCCTGGGCGGGAGTGGAGATACTCACGAGCCTCCGGCTAAGTGCTGCTGAGGGTCGCCTCCAATGCGCCTACGGGTTGCGGGGAGTAAGACTGACAGTTGTTTATGTTTATGCACCAAACCGCAGTTCAGAGTATCTAGCCTTCTTGGAGTCGGTAGGCGGAAACAGAGAATCTTCTCGCTGACGGTCTTGTGTATTTATGGAGGTCACAAAGAGTCATTCGATTTCATTAAAAGTTGAAGGCTTCTCACAGTAACTTTAAATTATCAGTTCATAAAGGTTAGCTGGGATCTGGGGTTAGAAGAAGTTGTACATTTGTTTTGCCTCATGCACCACTGCGCCTCCAACGCCGTGTCCGATTCTCTTTCAACATCAATGCTGCACCTTCTGGCTACATGCTGAAATAGCAGTCCTCCTCCTCGCATTCAATCACGTCGGTGTCAGCTCAAATTGCGCCGCCGGATGCAGAAAGAACAACAATAACTTTTAGAATACACCACGAACTTAGACTTATTGGACAATTGCATAACAGGTGGTGAATTTCCCCTTTTAAGTCCATAAGGAAACCCTCTGAGTGGAACATTGCATATGGAAATGAGACGGAAGGATGATTTCAGGAACAGGTGAAGTCTGAGCCGCTTGCCTAATTGCCGTTGCTGGCTCTGTCAGTGGGCGTCATTACTAATACACCAGTTAATTCCAATGTGAAGTGCATTGGCAGCATTTGGCATCAGCTTCCTCTCTCATTTCCAGGAAACCGACCAAGTGGAGACGGGAAAAAGCAACAGATTCAATCGCCCCGGATGGAAAGTTCAATGCTTTACCGACATACAGATTTTTCTGTGTGGTCAAACTGTTGTTACTGGAAAACCTGAGTGCTGATGCAGACGGTGCTCGAAGCAAAACAGACAGAGAATAATGAGCCGGTGACCGAGAGCTGAATCAATCGTCCTCCTCGTCATGTTTTTAAGGTCAGGTTACCTCGACAAAGAACAGCATGCAGGAAAAAATAAATATTCATTCGGTATTCGATTCAGGGATAAATAATGATGATTCTATCCTAACAAACAAATATGTGTCATGTCAGAATGTCAGCTCTTGTTTTAATTGTTTTATCTGTATTTATTATTTGTGTTAATATAATTTGTATTGAATGTATTGCATGTGTTATTATTGCGTTGTAATTATTCGTGAGGATGAGTTTGCGTTCTCTTTTTATCTGGCGGAGTTGAGCTTTGTGTGAAATGTCTTATTATGTTAATGCCTTTGTTGTATGCAAGTAAAATAACCTTGAAAAGTGTTTGTGTTCGGATTTTAAACTTGTGAATCTTCACTTTTAAACATGTGGAATAAATTAGCATTAATCTTTGGAATAATTATTTTATTTATTTATTTTCTGACAGAAATCAAAATGTTGGACGCAGTGAAAAAAGAACATAACTACACTGTGCGTGGAGAAGATATGCAGATGTAATTTGAGTGTGAGATCCACAGAAAATATCAAGCGGTAGGGGGGGGGGCTGTGTAACCTGCAGACGCAGCATTGTGCCGTTAAAGTAACACGTTTAACAACTCCAACTGTGAGGGAAATTATTAACTAGCTGGTGTTTCATGTGATTAATATGTTTGAAATAACTTGTTGAACAAATAAATGAGCGTTCACAGGAAAAAATGTATTGTGATGAGAGCTGAGGAAGTTTCTGGCGTCTACGCTGAACATCACAACACTAGAGTCTGAGCAGCTCTGGCCTTAAACTCGGAAGTATTGACGGCGGCTGGCAGCTTTCCGAGGAAATATCACCCGGTCGCCCTTTTCATTGGAGAGCCTAATAAAAATATCTGTCCATCTCCTGTGGATAATCAAAAGCCAAGGCAATGCAAATGAAAGGAGCGGGGGGGTCAAAAAATAAAACTGCAGCCCTCTTGTGTTCATTTCACCTTCTTATATGAGAAGTTTATGAGAAGTTGCTGTCATATATATATATATATATATATGTCAGTTTCTCTCTGAATCACTCCGATTTATATATTTTTTCACGCCTGAATAAAAGTACAGCTCCATCACACGTTAAAAAAGACATTTGTGAGCATTTTTTTTAAAGCTTCAAACTATTTTGAAACCAGTAATTAATTTCTTTTTTTATGCATTCGTGCGTATATATATATTGTTTTCGTTCTGCATGTTCTTTTTCATGCTTTATGTACAGTTGCCTTTGTATATACGAAATGTGCTTTAGAAATAGCCCCTGAATTAATTAAATAATTGGGAATGACTTTAGTTCTGTGTCTTTCTGTTGCCTCACACACAGCTGTTAGCTTTTACTTTCCTGGACCTTTTGTTACAAATAAAATAATCTTGATGGCCCTGGTTTCGTCTCTCTCTTTTATTCTGGACCTCTTGTGGTTTCCATGTGAAGAAGAGAGAGCTGGTTGAGTGCCGTGAACAAAAGGAAACCCACCTGGTTTTGTTTCTCAAGAGAACCGAAGAAAAAATGACACAAAGACAAACCGTTGTGACGAAGAGAAAGAAGATGAAATGAAACAACAGGGGCATGATGGGCCAGAACATTATATAGGGGGTTAGGGAAAAAAAGGTCCTTAATGATGGCAATCTCCGCATAGCTCACGTTTTTAAAAGCTACTTACGTTATTTTGACACTGCGATAAAGAGTGACGTTTTCCCTGATGTTGCGTAACCACCAAAGGATTCTGAGAGTCCGATATTTCTTGTGTTTGCAATTCTGCTTCACTTACCTTTGACGATAAGGCCCTTCATACGAATCCCACGAAAAGATCAAAAGCAATGTTGAAGTGACCTTACTTCCTACAAGTACCATTAATCTTAAGCCTTATATATATCTATAGAAGGGGATCCGTAGTTATTAATATTTTGTATTCTTGATGAGCTTGAGATCTCTTTCTAAGACCTGAGAACAAGACACTTGATGTACACACCACACAAATACTGAAGTCAAAGTTGGTATCGAGATAATGGAAGACAATTCCGGAATTATGTACTGACAGGGAAGGAACTAAAAGCTACAAAAAAATCAACTCAAATGACATTTCAAGAGGCCCATTTAAAGTAAAAGACTCGCGAGGGAGTCATTATCTCGGCAGCGGAGTTGAAGGTTTCAGAGGTTGCCGGCTGCAGGCGCTGTGAGCTGACACCACACATGAGCCTCAGGCTCACCGAGACCGCCGGTATAGAAAGTTTCCTTCTTCTTGCTCGCTTGTAGTCTCTGAATGAAGGTGGCGTTCTCCTACAGCGGCAGTCAGTTGGTTATTCGCGGCACACTACGTTAGCTACTACTTCTTTTCTAGCTTTCCTAATGTCAGAGTGCAGACACGTCTGTCTCTCTGCTGACATCCCTTTGAACTTCTATCCACCAAAAATTCAAAAATGAAAGTGTCTGCAATAACCATCTCCCAGCATTATTTTGGCCAACGGTACAGCTTCGACAGCTTCAAATGCTTCACGGCTTCAAAGCGCACGCGGTGACTTGCGACCTCGACGAACGTGATTCTCTGATGAGGAAGTGGCGATCCGCGGAGATGACATCAGAGTGTAGTCGAGGTGTTGGGGCAGTGCGCACCTGATGTGTGTGTGTGTGTGTGTGACTTGACTGCAAACTTGATCAGTGTGCTGTTTGGGATCCCTAATTACCCAAAAAGGAAAGAACGACACACTAACAGCTGGCCTTGAACCCCAAAGAAGACAGATTCTGACATTTCGGAGAAGGTCAACCTTAATTATCCCGTGAGACTCTATTCATGGAGGGAGGGGTGGGGGGATTGTTTGTGATGGGGAAAACAAATGCCTCCAAATTTGAATAATAAGGTTACTCGTGTCACGACCCTAATGTTACACGGTTACATTGCAAAATATCACCATAATCAGTTGGGACACATATCCCTGATGGAGAGTGACAGAGAGGAAGCAGTGGAGATGAACACCTGACCATCATTTTAATAATAAATCAGTTAAAGTTTCAATTTATTAGGCAAGAATGCCAAATATTCCCTGGAGGATTAGCAACTTTTCTGATTCATACACTACCGTTCAAAAGTTTGGGGTCATCCAGACAATTTCGTGTCTTCCATGAAAACTCACTTTTATTGATCAAATGAATTGAAAATTGAATAGAAAATATAGTCAAGACATTGACAAGGTTAGAAATAATGATTAATATTTGAAGTATTAATTTTGTTCTTCAAACTTCAAGCTCAAAGGAAGGCCAGTTGTATATCTTATATCAGCAGCATAACTGTTTTCAGCTGCGCTAACATAATTGCACAAGGGTTTTCCAATCAGATATTAGTCTTCTAAGGCGATTAACAAACACAATGTACCATCAGAACACTGGAGATAGGCCTCTATACACCTATGGAGATATTTCATTAGAAACCAGACGTTTCCACCTAGAATAGTCATTTACCACATTAACAATGTATAGTGTGTATTTTTGATTAATGTTATCTTTATTGAAAAAACAGTGCTTTTCTTTGAAAAATAAAGACATTTCTAAGTGACCCCAAACTTTTGAACGGTAGTGTATATTTAAAAATATATATTTTGGGGCGGTTTTGTACCATTTCTTTCAAAACTAAATATCTATTCTGAAGATTACCACAGCCTTCGGTTATTTTGTATCTGTTTTTTCTCTTTCACTATTTTACATATTATTTAACTGAACATCAAAAATGAATAGATGAATCAATAACACAAATTACGGCTGCAGCTAATGATTTTCTTCATAATCGATGAATCTGCTGATTACATTTGGGAGTAATGAACTCAATGTTTCGGGACATAATGCCCATCATAATTTGCCGTGGTGACGTTTTAAAATGCGTTTTCGGTTGACAAACAGGCCAAAACAAGGACATTAAAAAAAGGGGGGGCTGCAAATCACCATATTTTAGAAATCAGAAACGGTGAATTCATTTCCCGCCGGCCCTAATGGATGAATCTGACCTATCGTTTCAGCACGAATAACAAATTGCAGCACTCGTGTACACCAGCACGCAGCGGATGAAATGTCTTCCTGAGTGGATCGATTGGTTGCGTGTACAACTGTTCCTGCTTCCAACCCAGGAGATGAGGAAAGTATAGATAGCATCACCATTATCTCCCCCTCAGAGGCTCTATCCTTGCACCACAGGATATAAACTATTAAGATCTGGCAGCATTAATTATTAAGAGCTCTATTTGCATGGCTCCGCTATCCCGCGGAAACAGACGAGCGTCATGACTTATACATACGGGTTTTGCGCGCGGAGTCCTCCACGAATAGCGAAGAGATGTCCTCGTCCACGCCGGCCTCGTTCTTGGCGATGCAAGTGTAGGCGCCGGTGTCTTCAAAGTGCACGTTGCTGATGTGCACCTCGCTTCCATTAGCTGCGAGGAGCAACGGAGACAAGAGATTAAAGGAGACGTTACCTAACGGCTCGCTGATGAGTGAGGGAAGGATGGTGAGAGGTTTGTTTTTCGGGGAGAATAAAAAAAAAACTCTGACACTTTCCGTGAACACGGAAGTTTGTGTGTGCGACCTCAACGGAAAAGCATTTGGCTTCGCGGTTAATTGACAGAACAATAAGGATATTTATCCGATACTCTAACCAGACGGTACAACCAATGTGTCAAGCTTTATGGATTTCTCGATGACCTGAATTTACTCACGGCAACAAAACATTTCAACTGAAATTGGCCACGATAAGCGGTGATGTTCGACCAACCAATCGGCGAACACAGCGGCATCGTTCAGCTCGTGAAAAATAGAGGACACGGTGAATACCTTATTTTCTTGTTTTTTAACTATACCTAATAGATTTTCTTGATTTCAATTTCAGTTCAAATTGCCCTATTAAAAAAATTAAATAAAACATGAGTATCATGAGCAGTAAAGATAGCAATGGTTATGTCACAAGGTACTTATAATTTCAGTGCAAGTAGCAGCAAAAATTAGATTGGAAGTAGAAGAGGTGGGAATACTTTCTTTCTTTTTAAATCCACAAGTGGAAATGCAGTAAGCAGAATCCTCGTGACACGGTGAATATGTTATTTTCTTGTTTTTAAACTATACCGATTATTTTTTCTTGATTTTAAAAATCTGTTAAAATTGCCCTATTTCTTAAAAAAATAAAACATGAGTATCCTGAGCATTAAGGATAGAAATAGTTATGCCAAAAGGTACTTATAATGTCATAGTGCTAGGAGCAGCACCTGTAGCGGTAAACGTGTTTGTGACAGGTGGGAAGAGGTGGGAATACATTTTTTTTTTAAGTCCACAAGTGTAAATGCAGTAAGCCGAACCCTCGTGACTCGGTACCTTGCAGGGTGAGCTGTTTGGACAGCTTGGTGGTGATGTCCATGCCGTTCTTCAGCCAGGCCAGCCGGGGGCTGGGGATGCCCTCGGCGTGGCAGCGCAGGCCGGCGGTGACGCCCGGCTCCCGGGCTTGGCTCTCCGGGTAAACTCGGATGACGGGAGGAACTGGAATATGGAGGGAAAGAGGCAGAAAGAGTCGCCAGATTAATAAATGCGGCGCCATCCCACAATGTTGTTCCCTTAAGTGCCAATTGAGGAGTGAGGTGAGGAAGACACAGAGTCCTGAACTTATAGTTTGGCTTTTTCGTGGCTGAATGCCTTTAGATAAGGTTACCACGCTCGGCGAAGCCAAACAAATCAGATAGATAAATAAGACTGGGGGGCGAGGAGGGATCTCGGTTTGGACGTTATTGATTTTGCTCGGCGGCCATAGATTTCGTGTTACCTTTGTGCGAGGAAATAAAAACGGGACAAAACTCTTCCAAGAGCTGACTTTACACATTACTGCGCACTGTGCTGGAGTTTCAGTTCTTTGCCCTACCCTGGAGCAAAAGCAAACAAAAGATCCTACGTCGTGTACTTCCATGAGCCATAAATCAACATAAATCAATAAAACACACAAATACATTAAACATAGAAGTTTTGCTCGACACCCGGTGGCTAAATTGTTGAGTCTTGCTCCATAAAACGTGGACAAAATATCAAAAGAATAAATTTGAATAATTCGACGCCGCCTCCGAGTCGCGTAACAATGATGCCAACTTTTCAAAAAGGACTGTATGATGTGTCTGAGCAGAAATGCTGATTGAAACTTGGACGTTGACAATGAACTGAAGAAGAATACAGTCCCCGCGAGTCGTTCCACAACAGCCGACCGGCATATGAGTTTAAGTCTAGACATCGCATCTCTTTCCTATCTTGCCATCTTGCTTTGAGTGACCCTCCTCGGTGTCCTCTTCTCTTCCTCCTTCGTTTCCGAAACAGACTTCAGAGACACGAGCGGAGGATGATGAAGGGGGGGGGGGGCGCCTTGGCAGAAGCAGAAGAGGCGGACGCCGCGCTGCAGGGACTTCACTTCCTGCGGTGGCGCCGGGTAAGAGGAAGTCTTCAGTCCGCCAGGTGAGTGAAAACCACTGAAGATTGATGCCACGGCCATCTGGTGGCCACGGCACTACCCCGGGGGGCTTTCGGCTGCCGCTCGAACTCCCTGCCAGCTAGAGGGGCCACCGAGGGGCCCCCTACGACACTCGGGTTACTTTACCATTCGTAGAGCCTGCGACGGCCCTCGGCGGTAACGATCGACTGGATAGAGGCCAGGGAGACGATCTATTCTTTTGAGTCAAGATTATTACTCACACTTAATATCCTCACAGATGCCGATATCCAAGCATACAGAGTGTGTGTGTGTGTGTGTGTGCGTGTGCAGCTCTTTCTCTCGATCTGCTTTCATTATATATATATATATATATATATATATATATATTTAACACCTTTATGTGTCGCTCTCACAATTAAAAGCAGGCAACCTCAGTATTTCTAAAAGGTGCGTTATGCAAATGCTGTGATTTGAATTGGCATTTTTACCCGTCCACACGCCGTGTGTCCTCGTGCTTTAAGTGCACGCTACTTCAGGTCGGGTTTAAGGAAAAGTAATTAGCGAGTGAAAGAAAAACATAACGAATCAGAATGAACGGCTTGAAATTGAAAGCTGAAGATGAGAGCTGAAATAAGAAGTCGATCAATAGGAAATGAAGTGTCAACCGTATTGATACGAGTCGTTTGAGTTTCTTTTCAAGGAAAGAAAATCCAAACCAAGCTTCTCAAATATGACATACGGTGCTCTCCTTTGTATTAAATGAATTTAAGTTCAATCTTTTGTGATTTTAAATTGAATTTTCTCCTGAAGAAACAAAAACTATGAAAGAATCGGCAGATTCAGCAACAAACGGAGGTGCAACTCAATCGATACAGAAATGACAGATCTGCTGGATGTGGAGGAGTTTAATAAGAGTAACTTACACTGACGCAAATGATGAGAAACCTGGATCATTAGACGTATCGAGCTGGATAACCTGGTTCCACTACGCTGCATTTCAAATTAATATCCCAAATACGATCATTCCTAAGATACTAAGCTGCGTGTGAATGCACTCATTCATGAAGGCCAGGCAATGGTCAACACTTCTACGGCTGAAAATAGAATAACTAAGTAATGCTAAGTGTTAAATACATTGAATTAATCATAGTATTGTAAATTCATGGCAAGATATCTGCAGTATTTAAAATGATCAAATTAGTTTCAGATAAGAGATCTGAACCAGTAGATTAAGGTCAAAAACATTGTCTCTGTGAGTAGATTTTAGGGTCCCGGCACGCATCCACAACAACCTGCTCATCAACAGCCGAGCGTGGATCGACCGGAATCCCTTCAGCACCTCATTAATAAAAACCTCTAAGGAAATCTCAACAAAGTTGCATTAATTGGCAGCTGAAGCCAAATAGATCCGTGAGACTTGTAGTAGAAAAAGCTGTATTGCTGCCACAGTGGTCAGGAAGAAGATCGACACTCCACTCGAAAGCTGCAGCGC
Source organism: Pseudoliparis swirei (assembly GCF_029220125.1). Lineage (NCBI taxonomy): Eukaryota > Metazoa > Chordata > Actinopteri > Perciformes > Liparidae > Pseudoliparis > Pseudoliparis swirei. The sequence continues at coordinate 24,415,087 of NC_079406.1, forward strand.
TCACGTGCAGTGAGAGTCGTGCATATTTTTAAAAAGCATTATTTATGCTGAATGCTCGGTTGATCTGAATTGAAAATCTTTTGAAAAATGTTCAGAGAAAAACTGCTTTTAAATCCAACATAGGGCCTTTCACATTTGAGAACTCTACATCAATGACATCACCGTTTTTCAGTCATTTTGGTGAATAGTGTGAAGGAAAAAACTGAAAAATTATCTGAATGTAACGCAACCAGCTGCTACCCAGAGGAACTTCAATGGACTCAATCATCATTACGCCGATTACCATTGAGATGGTACGATTCAACGAGAAATACTGGCAGGATGCGGTTTGTATGCTATTGCTTTATAGTTCATATTTGTATTCATATATTTGGTGTGTTTTTCTCGGCTTCAGAATCAATCTGGAAACAGGTGCTGAAAAAGGCGGGAGAGGGAGGGGGCAGGGGTCTTATCATCAGGATGGTCCTTTTGTTGGAGCCGATACAGTATATATAGAAACATCTTCTGATGCCGTTGAGAATAATAGAAAATAGATGGCAAGGCAGCGAGCTCACATCTCATCTCGCACACCTTTTTTTTTGAGTGAATTGCTTGTGAGCTCCGAGAAGATGGAACTGGCCGGTACTTTGCGCTGAAGATCTCCAATCAGAGCTGCAGGAGTTCCGATAGGTTGCAAGCAGAAGAGGAGTCGGTGCAGGGTTGAGGAGGGCCATAATTACAGGGTGTGTAAGTGCAGGTGTAATCAGTGCTGTGAATTGGTATCCAAAGTTGGGCAGCTGGGTCCACTGTCGAATTTTTCATGGACCCGATTCAACCGAACATCTGTGGTGGGAGGGACACCCGACCCGACTTGCCAGGGAACTTCAATAGCCCAGACTAGTTCCCTCAACCAATCCAACGGAGGCTATTCCACGCAGTTCAATTGGCATAATTACGTCAGTACACAGTGGAGCATTGTTTAAATATGTGTACAGAAAATTGAGCATATCGGGTGAGCAGACAGCTTAAAGATTATGTGTGATTCAAAAAGCTGATAAGTGATATGAATATGGATGACATGAATATGAAGGGAACACATGTACAATACATGTTCTTCGAAATTTGGTTTGGCATTTGTTTGTATTGCAGGCAAAGTATACAATATACAGTATATTATATACCAATACTACACTCTCGCTAGTCTAATTTCATTGTTGAGGCCAACATTGATCAACTGGAGCTCAACTAAGATTGATAAAAAGAAATAGTGGCATAAAAACTGAATGAGATGCACACACCTGTGAAAGCTGTTATCAGTGGACTCTTGAATCTGAATATTCCTCTTCCCCAGCAGCGCTGCCACTAACAGTAAATCATCGCACTTCTCGTCCAAGTTGGATTGCCCTCGAACGCTTTCAACCTTGTGGAGATTGTTCTATCTAAAAGGCTTTAAATGTGCGGAGTGGTGTTTTAAATCGAGTTAGAAGAGATTGAGTTATTAAAAAGGTAGAATAAGTGGGCCGAGCACACGAGTAACACTTTTAATAAACATCAATGTTATCGCCACTAAGTGCTGAATTCCTGGCTTTGACGAGTGCTGTTGAACAATGGAAGCTCATCGCTTCATTCTTAAGCCTGAAGCGGCGACGCCACCGTTTGCATTGTATAAACGTCTTAGAGATTTTCTCCTTCCGTTATTTTCTCTGCATACCGTACCCATCTCTCTCTCTACTGGGAACATGTGACTGCTGTCACTTAGGGGGAGGGAGGTGTCAGAGAGCCGGGTGAATGAGGAGCCGAGTTCCTCCCCACCGGCTGTCGACGGAGCTCAATAATGGCGACTTCGAGGTAAAGGTCCATTATCTAACTAAGAAAAACGTCATGCCAGTGAATTCTCCATGCGACCATAAATATGGGGGAGAGAGTATGAGTCTAATACTGATATTGAAGTTTCAGCCGGTCACTAATAGAGGTCAATAAAGCTTTGTGCATTATTAAATTACCACTTATGGCAGAATGAAATAATGACAATAAGATTACAAATGTATTAAATTACAAAACTGGTTTGGAAATGAAGAGAAACATTTAGAATTTGTTGGATGAGTGCAAATTATATCTATAAAAACAATGAAAAATTATACTGAAGTTAGACTTTTTTACTTGAGCTACATCCCGAATGTAAGTGAAATTAATAAAAAGTATATATACAGTATATATAACAAGTTGAGATATTAACTTGAATTCATATATTTATCGATAGAGTGTAATACATTGTGACTTATACAACTTTAAAGAGAATTGATTCTGAAATACAAATACAGGAGATCCGCAGATATTCCAAATATATAACAGAAGAGGTAATTCAGTCATATTTCAAGTTTCAGGAGTATGCCACGTGAAGGCGGCTGCCGCTAACCGCCTATCGCTCAGTTGCAAGCTATTTTTATAATACCTGCAAGTAGATGTTAGCGTGTGTTGAGTGATGAAGTTAAAGTGACATTGAAACAGAAGTCAGAGCGTCTTCATTGTCAGTATCGATGGAAAACACTTATCTCCTACTCTAATATTGTTCTGCTGGCTCCGACAGTCCACCAGTTTAGGGACGGTTTTATTTGACGTGCAGGGTTAGCTAGTTACATTTTAATAGATGTGCGTATATGCTACGAGATGAGTTATTAAAAAATATTGTATAGGAAGTGAAAAAAGGTATTAGAACTTGTAAAATGCCTCACTGTGTCCTTTCAGGGAAACGGTGAAGTATTGAGATGGATTTATTACCGGAAATGGAATATAATACTCATAACTGGAAACATCCTTTGTCCTGAGACATTCAACTCCCCCAAGAAAATCCTTTTAAATCGGGGTAAAAAAGAGGAAGAAACGAGATCCTTCCCTCTTTGAAGTGACTGCTTCTATATAAAAGTGAATGCATTGAGTAAACTAGAATGGGCACTCGGTAGAGTGCATACCTTCGCATATCACAAGATTGGACATTGAATTATGAACATGTTGGCATTAGTTGCATGCCAATTGGATAAAAATTGACCGCGCTATGGTAAAAAGAAGAGTTTGACCTTTTCATGACCTTGACCTTTGACCCCCAAATCTAATCAAATGGCCCCCGGATAATAAGCAATCATCCCACCAAATTTCATGTGATTGAAGAAGATTTTTACCTTTTCATGACCTTGACCTTGACCCCGATCGATCCCAAAATCTAATCAAATGGTCCCCGGATAATAACCAATCATCCCACCAAATTTCATGCGATTCGGTTTAAAACTTTTTTTGTTATGCGAATAACACACATACAAATAAATAAATAAATACACGGCGATCAAAACATAACCTTCCGCATTTTCAATGCGAAGGTAATTATTGGAAGCATTTTACAAAGCTCTGGTAGCATGAAGACATAAATAATTGCTTTTTCTTCTCTCACGGTACACGAGCCTCTTCCGCTCGGTCCCTAACAGCCTTATTAGCTCAGGACAACCATGAAACTCTACTTTTCCCTCTCAACACGAAAAATGTGTCCTCTCCCGAACACACATCACTTACCCTCTCCACCACTGTGTGTGTGTAAAACTCTATTCCCGCGTGCAAATCACCATTTCCTTCCTCCCCCCGGACAGTCGAGAAAATGAAAGCATGCGAGTCGCTATAGGTGGGATTTCTTCTTCTTCTTTTTCCCCCCCCCGCTCAAAACCGATGAACCCTCCGACACGGCAGGGCCGACAGCTCCATCACGCAGTCGTCAATCACTCGCCGAGGCTCCCGACAGCCATGGCGCGCTCTAGAAGATGAGCAGGCACCATGGCAGGAGACCACTTCACCATCGCAGTGCTGGGAGGCCTCCAACTAGCTGCTCCAGCTCTTTAAATCAAACTCGACACGCGTGTGAGGATCGACCGGGTGACCGTGACCGACGCTCGATCCCGTACCGCTCTATCACAACCGCTATGTTTGCGTTTGCCTTTTTAGTTGCACCACGGAGGACGTGTCATCTTCAGAGTGCACACATTTTTCCTCTTTTATTCGCAGATTTTATTTTTTATTTTATTTTATTCATTAGCTACTTAAAATTAAGGCCATTTTGTCCACAGGGAACCTGCTTCTTAAAAGAATAATGAGCCAGTGGATAACATATACAATATATATATATATATACAGTATATATATATAGCATTGTAAAGAATTGTGTATAGCAGTATTTTTCTTTAAGAGGCGATGCACTATCACCAATATCAACGAGATATCTATGAAAATCTAAAGAGTCAATTGGCATGTCGGAACATTTATGGCACATGTTGCAATATTTAAGAATATAATAAAATGTCTTTTAGGAACGGATGTAAAATGTACTGTATGTATGTTTTTATATGGAGAACAGCTTCAGTCCATTGTTCCGAGTGGTGCTCACTTGGAATTATCCACTTGGAAAGCTTCCTGTCTAACACAATACGGCTTTTATTGAATATTATGAGTCACATTTGAGAAGTTGGAATAGTTTTTTTTGCTTGAAAAAGACGAGTCAGTTATCGAGTTTCTCCATCTTTCACTGTGTTGTTTCCCGACCCTCACTAGCAAAACCACGAAGGTTCCAGGATGCGAATATCCCGACAACCAGCTCGGCGACCCTGGAAAATGAGACGGTGCATCCTCGGTCACGGACTCTGGTGCTACGCGTCAAGGTGAGCCCGGCCACCGTCGATCTACTCGGTACGGCTCCTCTTGCTTCGGCTCCTTTTCTCTCCGAAACTTGATGATATCCCAGGTCCCGGGTGCCCGTTGTGTAGCGAGGAATCAGTAAACCACATCCTGCCACACAGCTAATTTAGATGGGGCTTACATGCCGGGGCATTCTCACCTTACCTCCCAGCAAGGCCCCACAGGAAAGAGGCGCATCAGGTCTTTAATGGTAACCCTGACATCGTGTCTGGGTTACAGAGTCACATAACCCCCCCCCCCCTCTGCCAGGATGAAATGGTAATCCTCAGAAAGGTACTGCTAGATCAATCTCAAAAACAGTGAGAGGGCAATAATGAATGACAATGACAAATAACTGCACATGTATAGCGCATCAGTAATGTATGTGTTATGCATCATTAATGTCTGCAAACATCAAGCGCCATCTGGTGAAAGATGATGCTGCCAGGCAGAAGTAAACACGACATTAGGATCCATATTGTTGCATTTTACCCGGCGAGAAATACTTCAATTTCAAGCGACGTTTTTTAAATGAATGTGGCGGCGTCCCAGAGTGGAAAAATAAACTCTTTGTTTTTTTCCAGCAGAAGTGGTTGGTGTGTTGGATGATTCGACCAAGCCTTTCATTAATTTAGCCCCCCAAAACTATTTGTTTTCTCCTAAAGTGGCTGGGAGAGTGGACAAACTTTGCAGCCCCCACTACAAATTAGATGCAACTGTATTGATTCCCGTGGGTGAAGCCGGGTCACCGCCACAAAGAAACGGGCTCGACATCAAACAGACAAAATGAGAGCAGACATGACAAACTGCAGAAAGTAAATAATCATGACAAAATGCACATCTTGAAGATAATAGTGCAGGCGGTACAAAAGGAGGCTGACTGACAATGGAGGCACACGGACGATACACAAAGTGCGTACGTGGAGTCCACAAGGGACATTTTGATGAGTCAGTGTGTGTGTGTGTGTGTGTGTGTGTGCGAGAAAGCCCAAAACTGCTGAATTGTCGGTCCTCCAAACACTGTACAACCTTGCAGTAGGGAAACCTCTGGGGAATCCCAAAAAAACTCCAGTCTAAATTGTATCTGCTCTTCTGAATAAAACTGAAAATATTGTATATCTCTCTCTCTTGTCATTCTCTTGTGGCTTCCAAGTGACGGACAGCACTCCGAATCCAGCGTCTCAGGATTACTCGTTCAGCTGTTTTCCTAATTGAGTTTTAGAAATTGTCAGTCGTCATGGCAGGGTGATAAGCGGGTCCTCGGGGACTTCACCCAGACTACCAATGGGAAATTCACAGTCTGTGATAGAAAAGGTCATCTGGAAGTTTCGGTATCAATTACGACCAAAAGTCACAGGTCTCATGAGATCCTCCCGGTTTCCGTAAACACAATACTCGTTTTTAATAAGACCCGTAGATCATGGCAATTAACCTTGGGGCTAATCTTTTGGAAGAATGATAATGAACTGTCAAAATGTAATGAAGACGGGGGAGCTATCGGCATCGGACGTGGTTTATTCACATTCAATTCATTACTGCCCCCGAAAAACAGGCTCGTTCACGCAAACCTGACCCTCGGCACACCTTCGCCCTCTCCGCACCGTCTCTGTTTCGGCATTCACGCGGCAGGTTCACCATACTGACGACTGTCTCAAATGGATGAACACGAAACTATTCTCGGCTAACGAACTTTAGCTTTAAGACGAAGTTAAAGTGCAGGCCTTCGATCAAACAGATGTTACGGGTCCAACATGGGGGAACGATTAATATTGAGCAGAGCGACTGGACTACAGGCAATGTGTGAGACCGTTGCCGCACTTCCTTGTTTGGTAGAGTGATCCTTTTGGAAACATTGGCAGTGACACAGAGCTCGTGTAATGACCAAAAAACAAGATGCATCAAGATGACGCCATTTTTTATCAATTGGTGCAATTTGCAGGTCAAAATTTAACGACGGTAAAAGAAAAGCGACGCTGTATAAAGTACACAAATGCAATACTTTAGTAAGAGTGAAGACACCTTACTGGAAAATGACTCCAGTAAAAGTGAAAGTCACCTGTGAGAATACTGCTCAAGTAAAAGTCTTAAAGTATCTGTACTTAAGTATCAATATAAATATCTAATATTAAATGTACTCGAATTTTCAAAGTAAAAGTACATCCTGATAATAAAAAAGCAAACGGTCAGAATTTTGATGTACAGATATCCCAAAAAAACACTTAAGTGCACTAAAGTATTTGTACTTCGTTACTATACACCACGGTGTAAAATACATGAATAATTTAAATCCAGTGCTCTTTGGGGCTGAAATTAAAGTGAACGAGTAAATCAATATCGACAGACACGGCTCCCGGCGTCACTGTCAGAGATTGTCATCCGTTATTCCAGATCGGTCGTCAGTCTGAGGATGGCAGGTCTTACGCAACACCAGCCTGCCAGAGGGGCGAGTGAAGAGAGAGAGAGAGAGAGTTTCCCCTTGAAACGGTGATGGACAACGACTGATAACCCCTCACTGTGAAGTATTCTGCGAGCTCAAAGTTGCGCAGTCGGGGAGGAGTGCAGCGACGGCTGAAATGCTAGCCGACTTCAGTTCAGGTTAAGGCCCACGTCCTTTATTTGGAAGTCACGGGAGTTTGATGCCTGTTGGAAGCTGGTAGAGCATAAGGCTCGACTTATTCTAGCAGCATTACACACCAGACGCCCGTACCGTCACAATACTTCACTACCCAGAACGACCCTCAGCTCCTTTAAATCCAGATTTAAGACTTCCTGCTGTTGCCATTAATGGAATTCAAGGACATCGACACATTTCTGCATCTCGCTACCGCATTTTACTTCTTCAACTGCACCGCAACTTCTATTCTATTTCTTGCTTTTTATGAATGTTCTTTTTTTAAATCTTGTTTTCTTTTGCGTTATGTTTTGATGCTTTTATGTGAAGCACTTGTTGAAATGTGCTGCCTTACCCTGAAAAAAGAAGTACACATGCAGACCATGCGTTAGCAAGAGTGGCTAAACGGGTAGGAAGCAGCACATGGCCGACGTTCCACATTATTATGGAGGGCCATCAACGGCGATTCAAAGACACACTCAGCTCTGATGGACCCTTTAGGAAAGGACCTTTGTTTCCCAGGAATAATAACCCGGCATTGTGGGTTTTTTCCCCACTGACTTTAATTTTCTGCCTCCGCAGCACCAGGAGATGTTTCCGTGTACCGGTATTAAATGAAATATGTTTAACCCTCCTGTTACCTTCAAATTTACTAAAAATCGTTTACCCTTTTTGACCAAAGCAATTAAAACCTCCAGAAAATTATTAGAATTAATATTGTTTCCCAAGTTTAAGAGTCAGGTACTTTGTTTGTTTGTTGACTACCTAAATAGCCCTTTAAATAAAATAAAAAAAGATGATTTCTTATATGTTTTACACAGTGAAAAACAGCCTGGGGTCAAATTGATGCGTAGAAGTTGTGTACAGGACATTGAAAACATATCATCATGTGAATTTTATGTTTTCCCAGTTGTCCCCAATAAATTAGGAAAAGTCATGAAATATGAAGCAAAAAGAATTATGTCAAATTGACCCCAAAGGTAATAGGAGGGTTAAAAGGAAAATAATCACCAACAATTATTAATTTGCAAGCAAAACTGGGTTCAAAGCCTGAGCCACCAGACAAAGATATAAATGCAATAAATATCACGTGTTCCAGAGAACATCTAAAGAAAAAGAAGAAGACATAGGTAAGAGCCGTCGGCGCAAGAACAAGTCAGTAACTTGTACAAAAAAGCAGAACTAGCCGTCTTTTAAGATGATCAAGAATCCAAAGCTCCTATCTGCGAGCCATAATGGTCCGTAGGGAAATATCACAAATTCTCCGGCTTTTTTCTTTTTTTCAGGCCGGAGGGGCTCGTCGGTGTCTTGTTTGGTCAACAGCCGCCGGTAGTCGGAGTGTTACACCGTCGGGAATGAGACATGCATTGTGTTGGTTTGTGAATCAGATAAGACTCGGAGACTTCAGCAGCGGAGCCAATATGGTGGTTCAAAGCGTTTCGTAGCTGCAGTCCGGCTCCGTGCAACTGTCCGATATGCCGATGACACAGCGATGATATATGGCCAATTACATCGAGCGTGAAGCAGAGAGTTTTCAAAAATACAGTCTCCATTCACAAAGACGGATAGCACAGCGGTATTACATCAAATTACTGCAAAACAACAGGGGAGGGGGGGGCAAAACCCCAAAATAACATTTGTGGTTTCTGATTATTTTTTCTTTCCTCAAGCAAAGGATTTACGAAGCAGATATGACGCATGACAAATGCAACCGTTTCATTTGGTCTTCAACCGTGGAAGCAGTTCATAATTAGGAACCTATACTCGGGTGGCTTGTACTGAACAGGTGATGACCTCATGAACATTATTAATAATAATAATGCATTTAATTCATATAGCTCTTTTCAAGGTACTCAAAGACACTACTTAAAATATTTAAAAGATCCTAAAAGCTCTAATTACAATTAAAACAGCACACAATCAGCAGTTCTGAACAGGTGGGTTTGGATGATAAGTGATTAATAAGTGCATTTAATCTTACCATTCACTTGAAGAGTGTGGGTCTGAAAGAGTTTCTCGTAGCCGTCAGCGTGACAGCTGTAGTTGCCCATGTGGATCGTGGTCACCTTGGTGATGTAGAGTGAGCCGTCATCTCCAAAGTCCTACCGGCGAGAGACAAAGGAGAAGAGAGAGAGACAGAAAAGAAGAAAATAAGTCGTCGTGACTCGGAGAGAACCGGCGGTCTCTTTGCAACAGTGATGTCAGAAAGCAGCTGAAGCTGGAAATGAACGATTTCAATCTGAAATGCAACGAGGCCCCGCGGTGCGAAACATGACAAGATGAGCATGCTCCAAAAATCACAGGCGATGAAACATTTCTTTTTCTTTCAAAAAAAGACACAACGGCCATTGATGTAAGTCAAAAGTTAATAAAGTTTGTTTGGTGCCACGGAAAAAAAGGAATAGTGGGGGGGGGGAGAGAAGCCACAGTTAAGAAATATAGTTTTCTGCTACGTGACATTTTTCCAATCAAAGGAAAGTGATCCGATGAAAAATGGACTGAGGATATAATTGATTAGCATATGAATTACAGAGCGGCCGTCAAAACAAAAACAGAGCAATGTGGTGCGGCCGACACACGGTCAATCAAAATAACTGCTCGTGCTCATTTAAAATATCAGTCCCTGAAAAAGACAACATGCATGACCCACAAACACACACAACACGCATTGCACTTCAGTTTCATAAGTGCACATTTAATGAAGAGCCAACTAAAACATGATTTATTCATGCCGTGTGGTGATTATTACGCCTTGTGCCTTTACTAAAAGTTGCTCTTATATTCGCAGAGGACAAAAATGTCTGCGTCGGCAATAATGCAATAATGGTGTTAATATTTTCCACTTTCTCTGAGTTAAATCTTTTAACCTACTTCATTCCAGATCATAACCTTTTTTAATTCAACCTTTTTGTTTTGTTGGGGAAATGACATTTCAATGATTAGCAACAATTATGAAGTTTATGCACTTTTACTTTTTTAACCCTTGTGTTGCCTTCAGGTCAATTTGACCCGATTCAATGTTTAACCCTCCTGTTACCTTTATATTTACTAACATATTTTACCCTTGAGGTCAATATGACCCCAGCTATTAAAATCTCCAGAAAATTATTAGAATTAATATTGTTTTCCAAGTTTAAGTGTGAGGTACTTTATGTTTGTTTGTTGACTCCGAAAGAACACCGACATTAAACATTGAATCGGGTCAAAATGACCCGAAGGCAACACAAGGGTTAAGCAGTTTCGAATAATAAAAAAAGAAATACAAAATGTAGCTGTTTAGATTATACAAAGGGTTAAATTGAGACATATTTGAAGGCAATTATTTCACGCTTTTGTCACAATTTTTTTATTGGGGACAATTTGACTCCATATTATGGCTGCACCGTTTATTATACACTTGGAGCTGAGGTTTAACTTCCCTTCACAGCTTTGCCAAAATGCATGCCATTAACACAGCCAAAATAATATGAAAATATAAAAATAAAAAGCCCCAAAAATGGCCGTAGTGAGGCACAAGAAGAATTAAGCAAGCAAACACAAAGAAAACAGTGCTGGACAAACAGAAAAGAGAGCAAACAGCATAATTTGTTATTCAGCTGTAGCATAGATAGAAAAACCCCAAAGCTAATGAGCCCATTGCCGGGGCGCCGGTGCGATGAATCCATTTGGCAAAGAATAAATATGACACAGTTTTAAGATCACACTGCAGTAAAAAGCCATCTTGGCAGTGGAAAGTCATCATGATGAGCTTTTAGATTATATGTAGATGGTTGCTGTGGTATTAAAGTGAATAAACTGCATGGAAAGAGGGGGTGTTTGATTGTTTCCTTTACAAAAGAATCAACCTTTTCTGCTCTGGTAAAAAGGAAACAAATTGATATTTTACTTCCACTCACAAATTTAAGAATAAAAGCTATTTTCCTCTGACTCAAAATGATTCCAGAGATGTCTCAAGTTGATTCAGAGCAACCAGTCGGGGTCTTAAATCCGGACTACTGCCGAATATATAGCATTGGCCGTGGTTAATAATTTGTTATTCGAAGATGAATGCAAGTCAGAGATTTATACAAGCATCAAAATAAGGAAGCATTGATTGTGTTCATATTCTCTTCCCAATCATCTGTACCTGCTTTTGTGCTATTGTTTTGTTTTTACTTCCCGTTGTCCAATTTCACCCCCGTTTATATATATATATATATATATATATATATATATATATATATATATATATATATATATATATATATATATATATATATATTACATTAGATTGTTGGTAATGTCGGGTCTGAAAAAACAAGATATTGAAGCGTTCACACCAACACAATGTGTTGATTTGCAGAGTGATATATCGCTGAGAAGACGTGTCAAATTGTTTTTAATGAATTCTCAATAGATAGCACGGGCACTAAATCAAGTGTATACATCTTCAGATATAAGTTTTGAGCAAAATATCTGCCCGTGCTCCCAACAGAAGGATTTGACCCCTTTCCCCGTGCACGGCGGGCTTCCCATAAAGGAACATGCTCCAACAGCCTTCATCAGAGTCTTCTTCACTGCCCCCGAAATGTGTTCCTTCCCCGATTGCAGCCATGCAATTAAAAAAACACGCAGATATCTTGCGATAGACGCAAATATTCGCAGCGAGTTAAAATATTTAAACTTTGGCAGAAAATTCGCCCAACGACGAGTTGCGAAAGCCAATCAGCGTTGAGACGCTCCACCGTTGTTGAATCGAACTGCCTGCTGCCCGAGCAGCGCTGGAAGCGGCAGTCATTCGGACGTAGTCGGTGAAAGTCACGGAGCTCCGTGAGAGAACGTCTAACGAGGGCGTTTAGATGTTCCGACGTTTGTGGGATGTCACAAGAAGTATAAAGCAGAACTCGCGGTTAGTTCGTACGTGGTGGATGGTGGATAATATAACGTTTTTTCAAGGAGTAGAGTCACAGAGATAAGCCCCGCCCCTTGATCCGATCTAACTTCGCGGGGGACCCCGGCAACGGCTCCATCTGAGTGAAGCGTCAGAGCATCACGACATGAGGGGAAATCGATGGTGCGTTTTGGCCCCTTGGGCCAAGAGCATATTGTGTCATCTTCTTAAATGAAAAATGAATGGAAGGGGGAGGGGAGAGAAACGAAACTCAGGGGGGTGGAACGAGCCGCGCGGCGGAGGCTGTCAACGCACGATCCCTCCACCTCATCTCGCCACCCTCGCCTCGGCTATCAGCGGCGGCCAGCACCTCGGCAGACGAAGCGGGCCGGCGTTCGGCGACTCCGACAGAAGGGTGACAAGGGCGGGTAGAGGTGGGTTTACAAAATGGGCCACGGCCGTCGAGCAACTGTAATTAATAAAGCTGTCGGCGGCGGGTCGCCCTCTGAAAGGACTATAAAGAGCCAACTCGTCGGATAGCCGACCTCTGAGGGTGAGGAGGCGGTTTCGGAAAGGAGCGGAAAAAACGTTGCGAGAGGAACACGATTAGTTGAGTAAAAATAACCCGGAGGTGTGAGAGAAAACATATTCACACAGATTGAAAATATATTGAGGCAACGCCACTAAAAACATTGGTGGGGGTAGTTTGACATTTAAGTGCAGGCTCACATGAAAAAATAATCAAATGTTCGGGCTCGTCTCTGGTGGTATTTAACCACACGCAGCGTGCCGATGTTTTGATATTTCGATTACTAACATTTTAGCCTCCCACCTGCGATATAATGGAGTTGAACGCAATCAGATTTTTGGTAGGATCGAAGAAAAAGAAAATTTTAAGAAAAAAACATTCTGTAAAAGAAAGCTCCCACTTTTGTGTTGACAATAACAAAAATATATATTGCCAGCCCCATCTTTTATTCTTTGATTTCCCCATATTGTTTTGGTTGTGAATGGTGCAGTGGCTGGATGAAGTAAAAAAAAATAATAATGTTGAAGTGATTTTTGACCACAGCATCATGCATCTGTCTGTCAGCGCCTCAGTAGCTTTGTGGGCTTTTAAAAAAGAAAATGTTATGGAAAAAAGAAAAAAAGAGTAAAGCAATGTCAGTCTGAGACAAAACAAACTCAAAACACCCTACCTGGGACGGGATCTGTTGGGAAGTTGAACAGAAGTCAAACATTTAGAAGTTATGTTAAAAAAACATAGTCAATACATTTACAGCAATGCTGCTGTTCACATGATGGTTCAGACCTCAGCGTTCATTTCAATATGTTGATAATACAGCAGAAATATAGATGAGTATGAGTGTATGGTTCGGACAATGAAAACAAAAAATACTTATTTATAGAAGTTGGATGTATAATAACACAACACTGTGTCATCATGTGTCATCATAATGTGTGCATTGCCCTAAAATGTTGCACAACTACATTATTTTCGTTTTCTGCACAAAAGACTAAAATAAAAATAAACTGTAGATATTATGAATGATCACATACATTTCACGTTACAGCCAATGCATCTCAACAAAGCAGAGATAATATTAAACCCACAAGAATAAGGCACCAAAGCATTTTGGGAGATAAACCCACATATTCCAAAAGGCAAAGATGAAGAAGCAGAATAATACCGATGCAGCGCACATCGCACACATTCCTGTGTTATGTCTTTTCATGTTGAAGCTGCCGTCTTCAAAACATATTTTACTTTTTTTTTTTATGTCATGTATTGCCATGACTGAATCAAAGATTTGGGTTTCTCGAGGACCTTTCATTATAGTTGACATGTTCAATCAGGATATCCCGCACAGGGTAAGCTGCTTTAAAATGTTGGATTTCCAAAACTTTTAAAGCCTTCCGAAATATCAAATGTTCTTCCGAACTAGTTCCACCATCGCCAAACGCAAAAGAAGGTACACACACACACACACATACGTGACTCGGTCTTGGGCTCGGCCACTCGGGGAGGATTGAAATACTGACGGCCTCGGATGATGATGCAATAGCCAGCAACTGTCAACTTCATGGAATTACAGTAAGCTGCTTTGTCAAAAATGTAGAGAAGCTCCATTGAACTCTTAGACACAAGCGCACCGCTGGGATTAATGTGCGATTCACTCAAGTCGACAACATTTCTCAAATAACCAACATCCTAAACTGGGAAGGCCTGCTGGATTAGACGTCATAAACTGCATGCGTACTCGCAGGAATACGACTGTGATTAAGTCTGGCAGTTCGACGCTCACACAAATATTAACAGCCGGCAATTATGCCGAAATTGTCTGCGAGGAAATTTAGAATTAGCCTGCGGATAACAGGTGCCGGTGAAATCCATTCTCAACAATGATTGACTGGAAATCTGGATTAAGCCGCCGACGGTGTTGCCACGATAGACTCAGGTTGATGTTCCGGAGAAACTCTGTGCACTTGCGGAGGTTGTGGACTCTGGATTTTTTTTAATTATCTGACAAATGGCGGACGTCGGGGGTCAAAAGGACAGCGAGCGCTCTCAAGTCTGAAGAGGCAGATTAATCCGTGCAGTTGTGAAGTCACGCAGACTCACTTCATGAAGCTGAAGTGGCATCCACCCGGCATGCTGCATGTGTAATTTTATAAAGAGATCCTGACGGTACCAAAGTGGTTCAGCGTTCAGTCAAATCTAAAGTGTTAGTTGGCATGGGTCTATTTCTTTTTTTTTGGTTTGATCTCTGATAAATAACTTTCTAAATATTAGAATATCATGAAAAAGTATACTAGTAGGGTATTAAACAAATCACTTGAATCGTCTAATTAACTCGAAACACCTGGAAACACATTTTCAAATGTTTGATTTTGTTTTGCTGTTATAAATCTTTTTTTTTACTTGGTCTGAGGAAATATTCAAATTTTATGAGATAGGATTTTAGAGTTTTCTTAAGCTGTAAACCATAATCAGCAATATTAAAAGAATAAAAGGCTTGCAATATTTCAGTTGATTTGTAATGAATCCAGAATGCATGACATTTTTGTTTTTTTTATTGCATTACAGAAAATAAAGAACTTTATCACAATATTCTAATTTTCTGAGACAGTCCTGTATATATATATTTATATATATATATACTGAACAGTGTTTGGCAGCAGAAGCTTTCACCCCTGATCTGACATTTGAATTGAAAATACACAACTGTGCAAGGTCTGATATTAGTCACCGGGGGAACTGATGACTGCGTTTGAAGCGCAGACAAAGACCACCTCTGGTCGGGAGGCTGAACCCTGCTATGTGTCTTCGGGCGATATCAGAAGATAAGTCAGAAGCTCTATTGAATCTGCAAACAAAACAAAAAAAGATAGAACTGCAAAAGTTCTAAAGATGTAGGATAGATCAAAGCCTGCGTCGTTCACCTTATCAGACCTTACCGTTTTTTCCCCCCTCCTCTTCCAAAAAGATATTCAGAAGCGTTTTCAAGAAATAATCCGGCTTGACATTACTTTCTTTTTCTTAGAGCCTGCACTTGCATAAATCATTTTCTGTCCATAAATTGCTTAAAAGCAGTCTCCATATACAGGACTGTCTCAGAAAATTAGAATATTGTGATGAAGTTCTTTATTTTCTGTAATGCAATTTAAAAAACAAAAATGTCATGCATTCTGGATTCATTACAAATCAACTGAAATATTGCAAGCCTTTTATTCTGATTTATTGCTGATTATGGTTTACAGCTTAAGAAAACTCAAATATCCTATCTCTAAATATTAGAATATCATGAAAAAGTATACTAGTAGGGTATTTAACAATCACTTTTGAATTGTCTAATTAACTCAACTGCAAGGGGGGGGTCTGAGCTTGACAAACACTCAGCTGTTATAAATCTTTTTTTACTGGTCTGAAAAATAAAAAATTATGAGATAGGATTTTTTTTTTTTTTTTCTTAAAACTAAGCCATAAATATAAAAAAAAAAAAAAAAAAAAATAAATCTTTGTTGATTTTTGTAATCCAGAATGAATGTATTTTTTTTTTTGTTTTTTTATTACAGAAAATAAAGAAAAAGAACATATCTAATATTCTTTTTTCTTCTCAGACAGTATATCATAGAAAATGCTATTACCAAAGGCAAACGGTGGGTAAAGCTGCCTAAAAAAAAAATGCCGCACGCATCACCAACAACCAAGAACCAGCACGCTAGTTTAGATCCAGTTGATGGTGCCAAGGATGACTAGCGACAGCTGGCCGCCTCTTCCTCATTTTAAGGGTCATCAACATTTAATGATACATTGGTGGCTTCGCCGGGTCTCCCTTTATCTACTGCGACACTGTTGACTTAATTATGCACAGCGGCATGACACTCATCTCGGTCAGCCATGACACGCGGAGAGGAAAAGGGTCGGGCGGAAGAGGTCTGGCTTCTCTGTACCCCGCCGCATAAGTATCGACGCTCCCTTTGATGGGGATGGAAGTGACACTGGGGCCTCTGCATGCCGATACACACACACACACAGAGACACACATAACGAGACGTAGAGGTAGGTTCTTCCTCCAGGGCTGAGCCCCTTTGGAATCCCCCCTTCATCTCCTTTCTTTGTCTGAAATCCTCGTCCCTCCCTGCGGTCTCTGAACACAGGCACCACGAGCACAAACCGACGTCCTGGGTTACTGTCAAGAACTACAAATACAAAGCCAGCGCCAACAGTCGAATAAAACGTGCTGACAATCTGAGCGACTGCCACAAAAAATGTTATAGAAATTTAAATTTGATTGGAAAAAACCTCAAATGTGCAACTCTTGATCCATATCAGTCGTTAAGAATGGATGACGCTTCACAACATGGAAACACCAGAAGGGCAAGTCATTCATCTGTAACTACCATCATGTATATCTACACTACCGTTCAAAAGTTTGGGATCACTTAGAAATGACTTTATTTTTCAAAGAAAAGCACTGTTTTTTCAATAAAGATAACATTAAATTAATCAGAAATACACTCTCTACATTGTTAATGTGGTAAATGACTATTCTAGGTGGGAGTGTCTGATTTCTAATGAAATATCTCCATAGGTGTATAGAGGCCCTTTTCCATCAACTATCACTCCAGTGTTCTAATGGTACATTGTGTTTGCTAATCGCCTTAGAAGACTAATATCTGATTAGAAAACCCGTGCAATTATGTTAGCACAGCTGAAAACAGTTATGCTGGTGATATAAGCTATACAACTGGCCTTCCTTTGAGCTTGAAGTTTGTAGAACAAAATTAATATTTCAAATATTAATCATTATTTCTAACCTTGTCAATGTCTTGACTATATTTTATATTCATCTGATAAATAAAAGTGATTTTTCATGGAAGACACGAAATTGTCTGGGTGATCCCAAACTTTTGAACGGTAGTGTATCTACCTAGTAATGTGTCTGTGACAAGTTCTTGCCTCCCCCCAAGCACCAAAGGATAATATTTCGAGATATCTTTTCTTTCGACTTCAGACTGTGCCCTCTGCTCACCTCTCTCGTGCCTCCATCTCTATGCCACCTCGTATAGGGCAGAGACACTAATCAGCCGTTCCCCTGCAGCTGATGCCAATTAGGCCTCTTCCAGCAACTGTGTCCTGAGCCACTCCCCCAATACCCCTTCACAGCTGAGCCTAACGACGCCCCAGCCGCCACAGTGTCCTCGGTTCCACGACCTATCTATGTACCCTGCACCCATTTGTCCATACGTAAACCGAAAAATCAGAGGGTCTTACGTTGATGTCCTCCAGGTTCAAGGAGTTCAGGTACTGGCGGTTTCTCTTCCACAATATCGGAGGCCTCCGCTCCCCTGCGATGGCGCACGTCAACACGACGCTCTGGCCGACGGTAACTGTGGTGACGCTCACCTCCTGGCCATCGGGGAGAGTGAGCAGGTACACATCTGTTGGCGGAGAGGAAAGAAAAATAACACAGAAGTCAGTCAGATTGTCTCCAAAAGGTGCAATGGTCAAGGTATGACCCGAATTGTCAATGGGATGTGAGGAGGTCACGGTGGTGACGCTACGTCATAGACGTCTGTATATTGTGTTGCAGAGGTTAGTGGCACAGTAAGCACAAGAGTGTCTGACAAGTGTATTGGTTAAAATGCTATGCCTATTTGTTGCACCTTTTAAGGCTTCTGTCTCAATCAAAACTTTGAGAAAGTATATTAAACTTTTCTAAATAAAAGAGCCGACAGTTAGAGTTCTTTGTAAAACATTTAATTTGACTATACTTGGAAAAAAAGAAGAAAAATGTCCTACTATACTCGGTGAACCTCTCTATATATTGTAACAGCCCATAATTCAGTGGAATAAACCCACTGAGATAATTCAAATGTTCCTCTTAACGAAGCCTGAAAACAAGAATACAGAACACGGGCTGCTCGTTGCTGTTGTGCTACGCAGGCAGATGAGTTTATTTTAGTTAAAGATGCACGAGGCAGCGCAATTATTGCAATTTGCAAAATAAAGGGGAGGAATTAAGTGAAATGTTCTACAAATACTTTGCATTATTTATATTTTAATATCATAATGGAAGTTCTACTTTCTCTATCTGTATCTTTTAGGACCCTATAGGTTGACCACTGTGGAGCTCGTTGTTAGCTAACGTTACAGAACAGCCACTTTTGGGAGGCATGGAACTAGAAGTTGGTTTAAAAAAAAAAGCTAGACTCCCTACATTGTGTTAAAAGCCCAGGAGTGCATCCTTTCTAAAGAAAGGAACAAGTAGGCTACAAAAAGAAAGAAAACTTGCTGCCCGGGGAAACACAGCCCTAGACCTCGATGAGAGGCGGAGCTTTGCTCAGTTGAGTATTCCTGCAAGACCTAAAATGTGTTGAAACATGTTTCTGGCTAACAGTGAGATGTGGTAGTAGGATCCATGGTTCCCTTTTACATGTTACGTTACATTACATGCCATTTAGCAGACGCTTTAATCCAAAGCGATTTACAATAAGTGCATTTAGCCATGAGTACAAACTCAGAACAAAAAGAATAAATATAGTCACATTTCTTCAAGAAAGCCAAACTACGAAAGTACCATAAGTAATACCATGAGTAATACTATAAGTAATACCATGAGTAATACTATAAGTAAGTGCCATTCAAGTGCCACTGAAGTGCTAATCTGTTTTTATTCAAGGTATAGTCAGAAAAGATGGGTTTCCCTTCTACTCATAACTGAGAAAAGGCTAACGTTAGCAAGGCATACTGGTGAGAGGTCAGCATGCCTAGCTCACGTTAGCCTTTTGTGCATCTGGTATTCGGATGGGACGGTTCACACTCGTCCATTCTGTGGTGGTGTTACGCAACACCGCCAGTGAGAGAACGCTTTTTAATCTTTCTCCCGGGTAATGAGCAACAGAGCAAAAGGAAACAGAGACTCAATTGGTTCTGCTCCTGAGGGCATGAAATACAAAAACCTAATGAAAGAGCGCGTCCGGCAGACAGTGTTCACTTGCCACAGCCCAGCGAGTCGAGATGAGAGCACCTTCGATTACAGCACGACCAGCGGCCTCTGAGCGCTTTTTAACCTTCTCAGTCATTTGCTCTTTTTCGGTCCACTTGTTGTGTCTATGTACTGTGAACTCGGCTAGTCCGTTAGATCCGGGCTAATCTAGTCAGAGCCCCTCTTCTTGGGGAGTATAACTCAAAGATTTCATAATTCTAGTGTCAATCGAGAGTTGATCTTTGTGGGCATTTGTGAGGTTACAGTTTATCTAGGTGTTAAATAATCCAGGATCTGTGTGATAAAAAATAAAAAAATGAAACAATTTGCATTTTAAACAATTTTCACTTTGTGTTTTTCTTTCTAGTCATACATTACTGTATCGTGTGATCGATGTGTTTATCCTGCGGGAAATGGAACACACGCTTTGTGGTTCATGGTGATAAAAAAAAAGAAAATCCATGTGAAAATTACTTTGACCCATGCTGCTATTTTTATATTATGAGATGTTACATTAATCGAGTTTACCCAGCAAGCCAGATAAGAGAAACAGTCGTAAAAAATAATAGAAATCCGTTTCTGCTTAACTTTCCTCACTGCCTCTGGGACAAAACCCCTGTACAGTATAATGTAATTCAATGCAACGGTCCCCAAATGTTGACCTGAAATCCCAACACGTGTAACACATTTAAAATCATCAGCTCCATGAAGTTGGCGAATATTGCTTTGCAGTTGCATCAGACTGTATCAGATATTATGTTCTTGGTGCACACTGCCATCTTGAAAAAGGTTGGGAATGACGTTTATGTGATCTTCACCATTTGATTTCCCATCATGGCTGGTGTGGTCCCTTAGAATTTTTTTTTGTTGGGATTATTGAAAGAAAATTTGCATACTAAATTATCTCATAAACACATAAAGACGCAAACAAAAGAAGTCATTAGAATACAGGTTCAAATATTAATTAATGAACCAATCAGTCTTTCTTTTCCAAAAAGCAAACATGAGACTTCATTCATTGTCTCATTCAATAGATGATAACCATGTCTGGTGATGGCCTCCACGGAGGGGACATTTCTCTTTTCATGACCACAACCTATCACTTGTGTTTGTCTAAGAAAAGAGGGGTTTGAATGGAACATGACAAGAAATAACCAAGTTCATAAAATCACTGAAACATTCCCCCCTGTGGACGTCATAATGTGACAGCGATAATTTGATGGAAGGCGACTGATCGGTTAGAAGCCGTTTGTCTGTAATAAAGATGTGACAGTGGAAGTCAGGGGTGATACGAGAGCCAGCGTGGACACAGGGGAACGAAATGACATATGAAGGAACTGTGTGTTGCACATCATGATTGAAAGATAAAGAAAAACTGAAATGTGATAATAGTGATAGTGATACAGAATCTTTAACCATAAAACTGATGAACTTCTTTCATAAAATATTTGGATTATTGACGACCCACTCTGACCCTTTGTGTATTAGTGGATTGAATAATTGGTCATAGGCCTGATATTTGGTTTTCTGTATTGGCAATTGGAAAGTACGTTTATTAAGATGCCATGTTTATTAAGATGCCATGTTTATTAGGCCAACTACAGTACCTGAACAGTACTGCAGTTGGGGTGTAGTGAAACTGGAGAAAAACCTCTCATCCGTCACTCAACTTTACCTTTTTTACAATAATTCATGAGTTTATGATGCATAACTGGGTTATTTAATATCATTACATATTTGTATACCAATCAATTATTCATTATTACATCGGCTACAAGCAGTAATGCCAACAACAACATTCTGTCTTTGCGGAGCTTCTTTAAAACTGCTCATCTTTTGAGGTTGAATGCTGTTAGAAAACACTGGGCTAAAAAAATAAAGGAATTAAATTAAAAAACATCCAAAATAAGACAAGGACCATTTAAGATGTCAAGCAACCAAAAATCAAAGCCAGCAAACAAAAACAAAAAAACCACAACAATCCCAAAGAAATCCATGAGTAGGAGAACAAGAGCATAGCAGGAAAGTAAAACACATTAAATCGGCTCTAATGCAGAAAGTAAAGAATTAAGAAAAAATGGATCTTCCATCAGTCGCGGATGGCTAATCCAAGATCCTCCCACTCCCCTCATCCTGATAGCGCTATAGCTAGCCGATCCACCCCATTCAGCCAGTTGGCTCTTTTCGCAATGTTAACGAGATGGTGGGTGGATATGCTGACAGAAATCTCCTTCAATAATGTCCTCCCTAACCATTCAATTACAGCCCCCTTGTATCGTAATGCGTGTGCTGTACCCTGAAAGCAACAAACTCCATTTGCCGCTGATCCCCCGGAGGGCTATAGGGAGAATTTAAGGAAGAAAGTCGGCAGACTGAAAGCCGGGTGGGCTCTATCACAGCTTTAGCCGGCGGATGGAGAAAAGAAAGGGGGAGGGAAGAAGGAAACGGGGGCTGGAATCCGACCTGAATGAGAAAACTCCTCTGAGAGATGGGAGTCTGGGCTGCTTGAGCCGTCTCAAAACACTCAGAGTCCTGCGCCTCCTCTGCGAAAGATTTCTCAGAGGAGGCAGTGGCCTTGGCTTCTCTTCTTTTCTTCGGTCTGATTTGAGGCCTGAGAGGACTCGGCCCCTCGAAGGAAGGATCAACCTTCACCGTCCGACCTGTAATTAGTGATTAACGGCCGAAAGTCCAGACTATTTGATTTACTCTGCTCCGCTCCCAGAGGGGGGATGTTGGTCAACGAGAGCTAAATCACCGATTGCACTGGAGGCAACGAGCTTGTCAAGGAAAATAGCCCGGGCCCGCAGGATGCTGCGAGGGTCCGTGCACAAAGACAAATTACACGAAGGTTCCTTGAGCGCCCACCCCCCCCTCGCTATATCCTCCATCACGCTCTGTCGCTCTCTTTCTCTAACACATGGCCGCTCTGTCTCTCTTCACCAAGTCTCCCATTCCTCTAACACACTCCCCTCTCTCAGCGATGCTCCATATTACCGAGGCTGAAAGGTTGTGTACCCCCAAATTGCTTTTGAGTTTGACATTTTTTGAAGGGGAGATAAAAGTATGTTCCCTGATGCTGAGTATTCATAGCGAATGTGCAAAGACTCAAAAGGCGAAGAAAAACAACCCCCAAAACACACACACACACACATGCTCACTCTCAGATCTCTGGATGGTTGATTTGTGCAAACTCTCTCAAAACAAGAAGAATAGAGTGTTTGTGTTTGATCGCGAAGACGAGGGACTCGGTGGACTTGAATGTTTGACAGAAAGAGAAGTTTGAATGTTGAAATCAACAAACTTCCCCTTTCGTCAAAGGAAAGTGCTCATTTCCGCTTTTTTATGTGTCGCTTGTCGCACTCCTCCCATGAAACAGCAACACTAATCAGCTGATCTCCTATAAAAAGAAGTAAACGCGCATGTTGACGGGGAGCGATAACGCCTTAGCGCCACTCCAAATTGGTATTTCTTTCTCAGCTCAGTTCAGAAAAGAGCAACAACTAAAAAATACAACGTGACTGTGATGTTGAGTGTAGAGACGAAGCTGAAGCGTCTTCAAGCTAACGGAGGAAACGGAGGCGGTCCGCACGCTGAAGATCGGAAGCTCGTATGGGAAAGAAAAAATTGACCAGATAAGACGGACATGACACCGGCTCTGACATTTAGTGAACACCCTCTCGAAAACACCCACGAAACAATGCGTTTTGTTCATTTATAAAACATAACCAAAAGAGGCTGTAGCCTATACAACAAAATATGCAAACAATTCTAAATATACATTGAAATTCATCACCATGTTTGTTCCTCACTTACAATTTTAAATAACGGCCTATTTTAGGAAATGATGTGGTTTTAAGTATACGTTTGTATTATTTTGAGATAATTTCTGTAGAATATCCTCATTAAATGTGGTCTGCCTGCTTTCCTTGCACCCAGATGGTTGTCTGACTTAGCCGTAAAGGGTCAAGACGTTGACTTCATCTCTTTGTGTGGACCGCGTCAGGTGTCTGTTCCATCTGCTGCGTTTGTCGTGCATCTTTACCAACACGGTGTGGGACGTGCACAATACCCACCGTCTCAGTTCTCTGTGAATGCATAACGTGGGCTCGCTTTGGACATTGATTACCTATTATTATATTGTTACAACAGGCCTGCGAAAAATACATTCAAAAGCAGGAGCTTCCTGTTCGAGTGCCATTGTGAGATGTATTATTGTTATGAGTTACAATAGATAGAAAGTAGAGAGAAACCGCGTGAATGTGCCAAAGTAATTTGATTTTCTAAAACTTCAGCTGTCATTAATTCAACACTTTTCTTGCGCATTCATGAGAAAAGAAGACCGGAAGATATATAACAGATGTAAAGACATTAGAGGCTCGTTATCTCGGCATCACAGACTTGTAATTAAAGATCTTCTTTCGCATCTTTGAAGGTTCAAACTTTAGTCCACATCTTCTCAGACAGTCGTCCTCCAAATCCACGGAGATGCATTCGGGTTGGTTTACATTCACAGCTTTAAGTTTAGGTCAAAGAACCCCGGCATCACTTTGAGGGAGGGAACTACGTTTGATGTAGATTCTGAGCTTTTCCACTTAAATGAGATTATCTTATAATGCTCTGAACATCCACATCCAAGAAAAATACCAATGGATACAGGGACCACTGGTTTCAGTATCCGTTAGCATCTGGAGATTATTCTATTTTTGCAGTGTTATTGTTACAACACCTTTACATATTCAAATTGTACAGGTAAAGGGCGAGAGGATACTTAATTATACACATCAAGATGGCTGTTAAACATTTACAAATGGCCTTAGTGAGTGCATTACCTCTGGATGATCAGCCTCAAGTCTGTTACCAAAGCAGCTGTTGGGAGAGCTCCTGAGGGACGGCCAAGCATTAGCATGCAACACAGCCTAAGAGGAGCTCTAATTGGATTAAATTAATCATGGCTACCTTATGGAAAACAACTAATGAAAAATCCCTCTATCTAACTGCAATAAGTAAATCATATATCACTTAACCTTTCGCATGAGAGAGGTTGTGATTGAATTGTTCTGTCATATTTCACCACACATACGGCTTGCATGGCCTAAACTATATCGTTGCAATTGTTTTAGATATTTTTTAATGTAGGATTTAATGTTGAGTGACACTTGTTTTTTTGCCATTCAAAGCAACATCAGAAACCTGGTTGTCGGCAGTACAATTATGCTTACGCAACAATTATTTCCCCCCATTGTATTACAGGCGCGCCACCGCCCTTCTGTCTGTGCCGACACCTTCGACTGGGCGTGAGACGTTAAACGTTGAGAAAAGAGGACGAACGCAGCCATCTGTTAGCACTGAACCTGTAAACAATCCTGACAGACAGAAAAAAGCAAAAGAGGGCGCGAAAATATATTCGTAGCTATTTCCCTCTTGTGAATTAAAAAGCAGACAAAGTGTTGATCCGCTGGATCCACAAAGTCCCGGGTAACGGTGTTTCGCTGCTCTGAGAACAAGCTGCCCTCTCAGCTAGCTTCTTTTCCCCCAGTATCGTCTGGAATTTATTAAACTATTGCAGTTACCGGCTAACGGTTTTATGCCTCCGCCGTAGGCTTTACGTCTACGTCTGCAAAATGTCATGGCTTCATCATTTTATCTGACGAGGCATTTGTGAGAAATTGTACAAATGTGCAGATGAGTTCTTTGAGTTATGGCCAATAAACGGGTTTTGTGAGGTCACACCCGCATTTTCATCAGCACATCCTCGAAAAACGGAGCGGAAGTTTCCGGCAAGTTTAAAGAAATTCCTTCCGGGCGTTCCTAAGATATTTAAACAGATGGCACGAGGCATAAAAATATTCATCAAATACACTTCATGGGAAGTTTATACATTCCCCTTGGCTTTGTATCGCCATGTAAACCTTTAAGTTCATACTCAAACTGGAGCTCTTCAGTGATAAATACGGATGTAAACATATAAATATAAATTTTAGCATGTTCGATAGTAGAAGATTAAATTTTTTGATCAGGATGCAGTGATGTAGCTGCTCTCTATGAGAGCATATGCCCAGATCCAAATTAAAAAAAATATATAGATCCGCTGAGTCACAGATAGCATTCAACATTTCAATCCAATATCAGTCAATCCAACATACTGGCTTAACCCTTGTGTCGCCTTCGGGTCAATTTTTGACCATTTCATTTCCCTCCTCTCACTCGGTCAATATGACCGATTCAATGTTCACCCTCCTGTTACCTTTATATATATTTACATATTTTATTTTTGATTTGTCAATAGGTCCCCAGCTATAAATCTCAAAAAAAAAAATTATTAGAATTAATATTGTTTTTTTAGTGTAAGTACTACTTTTTTGTTTGTTGACTTGTTGACTCCAACAAGACACACATTGAATCGGGTGAAAATTGACCCAATGGACAGGAGGGTTAAGGGATCGTTAAATAATATAAAATCAAAAAGGCAGGGTTAAAGTAATGCTAAGAGGTATTTGAAAGATGATGAAAATGAAAAGTAAAATTAATAATTTTAAACTTTTTAATTAAATTTTTTTTTTTTTTTTTTTGAGGGGCAATTTGATTTTTTCTTGGCGTGGCATCATATCACACACAGAACACAAACAGAAGTAAAAACACAGATACAGAGGACACAGATCAATCCTGTGAGTCATTAAATATTATAAATATTATTAAAATAAAATTAATATTTTAAAATATTTATTCAATATTTTATATTATTTTAAAGTTATTATCATAGGGGTCATCATGGTCATACAATTGAATTTATTGAAAAATTCAAAACAATTTCTCACTGCTTGGCTATAAATTAATACAATTGGGCTAATTGGATCCGCAAGTCTCATCTTCCCAGTCAAACCCCAATTTATACAATTCCAAGACTGTTTAGGGACCCCAGTATGCAAAAATATTCAAATACACCCCTCTTTAGAGTATACGAAAAATAACACATTTATAATGGATACAAACAACTGCATGTTTTTTTGCCCCAAACTGCATGGGATTAGAGTAAAGTGGACAAGTATGTCAAGGGGGTACACGTGGGTACGCATTGAACCCATTTCCAGTCACATACCCTGAGGTTAGAGGTCAAGGGTTCTCTTTAAAAATCACCATGACAGTTGTCCCTTGCCAAAAAGCCATTATGACACGGTTGGCACCAATGGAGGTTTTCTCGTTTCATATGATACCAATACATGATACCAGTACATGAGACCGGTATATGATACCAGTATCTTCACTCTTGCTCTTGAAGACAGAATGTGGGCCCACAGGTGTCAGATGGTTAAATTCATTACAACAGTATTAACTGTTCAGCTTGACCAGCCTTATTTCACCAGCCAAATTATAGAATTATTGCATCATCTGAATCTGTTGTTTTTGGACAGTCAAATATGGAAATTAAATAAAATTCCCTATCCCTACACTTCACGAATCGTGCCAGCAAAATTAAAATGCGGGAGTGCCCAGTAATGGATTGATCTTGGAAAAGGAAGTGGATTGTTGGAAAGGCTGCTGGTGTGAACTTCCCTTGATTCTGATTTATTCTTAGTTCCAGCAGTTACATTTTCAGCATTTATTGCGTCTACCCTTCAGATATAGTCCTGATAGAAATAATACACTGTTGGTGCTGCTCAATAAAAAAAATTAAAAACACATCACTTATTCTAAAGATTAGGAATTGTGTTGAGTAACCGCACTTAAACTTGTTTTATGAGCTATAAACTTGACGCTACTTTTATTAAACACACCAATGCTGGTGTTAATATTAATGAAGAGGTCTGACGTTTCATGGTTTAAAATGGCTCTAAACGCGAGCTAACATTTTAAACATCTCATTATCTCGTGAGGCCAATTCTGAGATCGTCAACAGTTTGGGACAGAAAATATAAATATATAAAATGTCAGAAAATGTCATGTTAGCACCCTCTAATCAGACCCTGCTAATGTGCGCATGGTTTGCCCTTGTCCACTTTTTTTCCAAAATGATCAAGTAAATGTCGCTGTATATAAACATTTAATTGGATTCATTAGCTTTCTACACTTTAAACACAACAATAGGGTTACAATCCATAACTACTTCCTATCTGTGACCAAAAGACATCAACCATCTCTCGAGTTTGCCTGATTCTGTGTGCCGTCACTTATTTTCATTGAAGCGTCAGATGTTAGAATCCATTATCTTAACCATTGCGCTTCATTGAGAATTGCACCATTTTATCAAAAAAACACAATTAGAAGCAACGCAACTCAACCATCTTGTCACAAGAGCAATCCACCCTCGAGAGTTGTTGAGATAACGGTGCTTTTGTCCTTCAGTTGAGATTCACAAAATAAAAAAGTCATACAACTTAATTGAACTCTAACACATCCTAGAGATGGGAAAGTCACATGGTGGAAAATGAAGCATAACTTATGAAAGGATTTTAACACCACTTCTCGCAGCCTGTGAATGTAATGCTCAGCAGGGGTTTTGACAAGTAAAAGCCGGAGTATACATTAATTCTCGCGGTGCCATGCGGGCTGAATAACAGCAGAAGTTGCCTTAATGGAAGGAGCCTTCCCCTTAAGGAGACTGTTGGTTTGGATGAACTAATTATAATCTTCACAGAAGTAGGGAGCTTGAGTCTACTCATTTCCGAACTTGGCAAATATCAGGATTAACCCAGACTTGGAAACACACAGGATTAGGCCGTCTTGCAATAAAACCAAAAGTAAATGTGACGGAATGTGAATAAACAGAAGAGAATGAAACAGAAATAAGACAAAAAATGGGAAGAAAAGTTAAGAAAGAGATCACAACTGGTATGTCCCCCCCAAATTAAATCCATTTTGACATATCAAGGAAGTAAACGCCAATCAGAACCATTACACAGTAATCTTCTCTTAATTGTGAACAAGACCACCATTTATTTAACGCGTTGACAAGGTGAATGTGTAAGGTCTGTCCAGAATTTAGTTTAAACCATAAAAAAATGAAATAGTCATTTTTTTTTACATACCTAAGTTTCCACAAGCAGATAATGTAAAAAAAATGTTTAAAATATTTAGTTCACATTTTGCAGGTGTGTTCAATATAAACACAGTTGTAAGTCGACCACTAGTATACCAGAGTTGCCTCAATCCACAGCAAGATGATAAAAAGAAACGTATCACTTCCCTGTTTGTTGTTTTTAAGCGGTACCTGAACCGAGACCCGTAAACCGTGACTCCTGTGTACTCTTAAACCACGGAGGATCATCCAGGAATCATCCGGGATCCAGACGCACAGAACAAATCCTGCTATCGTCCTTAAGAAACTCTGCCAGTCCTTCAACATCAGCACATCAACAGTATAGATCACATGACAGTCTTCTCCACCGGTCCCTCAAGGAATTTAACGGGCGCTCCAAGGCTTCTGGCCTCAGCAGAAATCAAAAGCGTCGTATCTCCGAGTGGCGTGTTCTGTCAAGAGGTGTCATGGTTCAGATCAATATCTTAGCGCCCATGACACAACAAGCAGGGTGATATATGTTCCCCAGTGCTGCACAAATAGCATTACCACTCTACTTGATAGGACAGTTAAGGTCATTACTGTGAATCAGTTGAATAGCAGGCTGAATAATAAACTTTTATGTCGTTGACGGACGAGCCGGAATGAGGCCAAGTCATAAAAAAGGTGCTACATCGAGAAAGACAGAGCATGTGGATGTGTAGCTTTACGAGTGTGTGTGTGTGTGTGTGTTAAAAAGGCGAGGACACACTGCATGTGCTGTGCATAGATTTTCTTTTTTATGGGTTTGGATTCAAGCCCACGAACTAGCCTTGAGGGACCATTCAGAGGATTCTTTCCAAACACTTGCACATTCATTGTCATTGTTGTCTGTGAAGCAGAGAGGCTTAGCAAATGCATTTTAGTAGGTGTACCAAAACTAATAGCATGTAATCTGCAGGATGCACATGCAAGGTACCCTGAGATCGTCCAACCGACTTCAAGGGGCTTACAAGGGGACATTGGCCCAATGGGGAAAGCTTTGATATGAAACTGACCTCAAGACGATGTATTTCTGACAGTGCCTGGATATCATACATGAAATAACATGTACTTAATGGTGACCTAAGCATCCGTCCGAGTACAACGGTCCAGGTTCCCTTTTTTCACAGTCGGCTTGAGATATTGCTTCTGGTAAATTGCGAGCACAACCTTTTTCTCATTCTATTTTTTCAGCGATCACAAATGTTGACTGTTCCGCTGCAGACGGCAGACCTTGTGTTTTTCAGATGATCACCTTTTTTTTTGTGCCAGAGTGCACGGCTCCATGATAAAGAGGGAAAGGAGGCGCATGTAAAGGCGTGAGGAATATGTGTTTTTTTGAGTGCATCACTTATTCCTACGTGCTCTGGAAACCATTCGCTTCACTTCTGTTTCATCCCTCACTTGGAGAGTATACGAGTCATTTCTTCCCAGGTTTTTAGACTTAAACAAAAAGTAATCTGATAACAAGTTTGTTACGAAATGTCAGACGTCGTCTCCTTTGTGCTTTGTCGTACGCATGAGTCAAGCTGCGGGTTAGATGGAATAAAGTCGAGCGGATGCTTGAAATTCAACAAATACAGTCGTAATAGAGTTAGGGGTTCATTCTTATGATATCAAATAAATATTCCGCGGTGCTGTGACATTGAGGAAAATATCGGATGCAGAATTGATGCATTATATAAAATAAAAAGCAAAAACATGATGAGTATTCCTGGCACATACAGTACAGAATAACTTGTACTTATTGAAATGGAGAAATGATATTGCGGCTTTACAAACAGCACTCTGTAAATACCAAATATCATACTGCTGCTTGTAAACTACACGCAAGAAGCAGTATGACGATGATTTATTAAAAATACCTTTTGGAAACGCTTGAGTGACGTATGTTCAAGGTCACTGCTGCCCCTATTACACCGTATAGCTTTCCTCATATACTCTCTCTGTGCACTGCAGGTAATTGATGTATCGTGACGCCCACAAAATTAATGACATTTCATGACAGATGACATCTAATCTGTTTACCCATGATGCACCAAGCCATCGTTCAACAAATTATTCAACGATCACAAGGGGGCCGACTATCAGGAGCGTGGCAGACATCATTCAAATCTGTAACATCATCTAATTAAAAGACATCACTTCTGCCAGACAGTCGCCTCAGTGCGAGCTGAAGCAAATTGATTCTCTACCCCCTTCTAGTCCATGCAGAAGAGGAATGAATAATGCATGGACATTAAAAGTCTTATCCTCTATCCTGACAAACAACGTGGCCAGCGCTTTGCATATTCCTCAAAGGTGTGCAAAGGGTCCTTATTAGGAGAAGGAGTCTCGACAGGTGACGTTTTCACGGCGGAGTCATTCGGCATTTATCGCTGTTAGCTTCCGAGCCGGATCAACCGATTTGGCTTCAGAACGGTGCTCAGTTTACGCTGACGCTCAAAAGGTATTTGCATATTTTTTCACAGCTGCCACTCACAGATGTTACTGCTGTGTGGTCTACGAGGCCAAATCTCCCTTTGCACTGCCCATCCACGTGCTGTAGGTCATGACTGATGGTCATCGTTGACGACGTGGAGATGATGTGAGCAGCTGTGATTCCATTCAATATGTATAGCCCAATATCACAAATTACGAATTTGCCTCGAAGGGCTTTACAATCTGTACACACATGACATCCCTGACCTTTGACCTCACATCGAATCAGGAAAAACTCTCAAGAAATAGAAAAAATACCATCAGGAGAGCAACAGAGGAGGATCCCTCTCCAGGATGGACAGAAGCAATAGATGTCATGTGACCAGAAGGAATCATCACAGAGTTACATCAAGACATTCAATGAATATGACAGAAATGTATGAATAATTCGAAGTAGGCATGGACCACGATCCAGACCTCCAAAATCCATGAGACAGAAGGAGGTAGCAGGAGGGGAGGCCGGGGCACATCAGCTGTGATCTTGTTGCTGAGCAGCCAGATTGCTGAACTAGATACATGAACTAAAGTAAGGCGAGTCCCGTCATCGGGAAGAAGACCTTCAACATCCTCTGACATCCAGATGAAGATGTGAACATTGGATCTTAACGGCTCCCCATAATGTGAAAGGGCTCTGCCAGTACTGCCGATTCTACTGGGAATTAACTCCGGCTCTGCAACACAATGCCGCTATCACTCATCTTCGTCTTTGGCTCAGATCTACTTTTTTTCTGGTGACAGTGTTTTGACAAATCCAGTGCTCTCTCTCTCTCTCTCTCTCTTGTGTAAGGCTTTATCGTGGTTGCATCACGCCTTTGTTATCTCCATCGGTTCACGACTGCATGTTGAAGTCAATCGAATTGAAAAGTTCAACACAGTTGAGTCTCTCGAGAAGGTGAATTTGTGACCTTTTTTTCTTTCTTGCTTTCTCAGATACCTCACAGGGACAATTTTTTTTCTTTTCACAGGGACAATTTTTTTCTTCTTCTTTGAAGCACCGAAGCGTTAAGTGAAGAAGGCTGAGCGATGAATGCGGTGAAGACGACACCGACTGAGAACTTCGCTGACCTCCAAGTATTTAAAACGCTCATATGAATTCAGAAGTGAGTGAAATTAGATTTGAGTGCTCCAGTTCTGAGTCACACTAAGTTGTTGACAAAGAGATAAAGAGTACATTACTGCTTGATTGAATCTGCTCGTCTTGAAATAATACTTTATGGAAATGAAAGAAGAAAAAAAAGAGAGAGGTTTGAAGAAACTGAAATGTACTGACATTAAATATCCCATTTCCTCGTGATGAGTTAAGCTGAAAGCAAGCAAAAAAAGATCATAAAACTGAAGAGGAAGTCTTTTGGAGCTAGAGGAACTTAACTCTTCAAGGAATTGCAACTCTGCGCAGATTGGCTGGCGTTAACTTTATTTTCAGGATTTGCCCGAAGGGGGTTCGCTCCCACACATTCACGCAGAATACCAGGCGAGACGATTCAATTCCTTCTGATACAAAAAGGACTGATGAGCGGAAAAGGTTGATTATGAATTCTCTCCCACTGCTAAATGTGTCAAGCCAGCCAAATGTCAAATACATTCCGTCAGACGATATTGAGCTCACTGAAAATGTCAAGACGGAAAGAAAGAGAGAAAAAGGAGGGAACTAGTCCACGTGTTTCGGGGGGTGACTCAGGCATACCTGTCATATTATAATGAGGGGGGGGGGGGTGGGGGTTGGTTTGAACTACTGTCTCGCATTAGTCATGACCTGCTTCCTTTGGCAGCGACTTCACGTCGAACTCCTTGATCCATTTACCCACGAGAGCCAAACTAGACAGTTTGCCAACAACCTGGAGTTCAAAGTAAGTAATCCATTGGCGAGGTATTAAAGACTTTTTAATACAGTGCATTAAATGTATCAAGATTGTGAATATATAATGAATCCTGTTTCCAAGGAAACCCAAACTGACTGATTTCAAATGCGAAACACAAACTTAAATAGCCCACTTATTTTCTCTTTCGTAGGACATATGAAGGATGTACATTTTGAGATGGGAGTTTCATCGAGAGTGAAAGTAGTTGAGTCAATCTTTTACGTCGTACCACTAGAAGTGAATGCTCAAATGTGGGAAAGGAGAACAATGTGAATTTATTTAAAGAGTTTAAGGCTTAAAATGAACACTCATCAAAGAGATTGAATATGTTTCCTCGGTGTACCCTTTGTGTTACAGTTGAATCATGATTATTACATTGCTGTCGGAGTAAGTGGAAACGTATTGGTCACATTTGTATAATATGACGGGAGCAATGAACTTCAACACATGTAATAAACACGTGAGGCGATATTAAAGGCATTGACCGAGAATAGGCATGTTACAACTGTTTTCTGACACAACTTTAAATGGGACATGTGTGCACAAAAAGGCCAGATTCTGCCTAAATATATATTTTTCAGGGATAGTTACTAACAAAGTGGTTACTGACGAAACTTTGGACTCACCGAAGGCCGTGTAAAACTCGTCTTTGGTCAGGTGCTCGTCGTCGTCGACGTCGTTGTACTTCAGCAGGTCAAACAGCGTGCACTCGGAGACGTCCTTGGACAGACCTTCTTGCTTGATCACCTTCAATGAGATTGCATCGATGTTCAGTGAAAGTCAGTGGTCAGTGCGTGTAGACTGTGGTGGAGCAATACAACAATATTCCACCTGGATTAAACCTTTTCTCATCAATAAAATGAGGATGTGTTGTGAATTAAAAGATCTGGCGAGTTCTAGAAAATGTTCACACCGAATGTATCGGCCAATTGTTCACCAACGAGAAGAAGTAGCTTCCGTACGGTTGCCGAATTTTTTTCTTGATTTGTCGTCGATTCGTTTTTTATTCCTCGAACACTTATGGCAATGACAGAATACACATCAACATTGGAGAAAGGAAGAGGACTGGACTCATTTGCCTGATGGATCACGGAGGTCTGGATCGTGTAGTTCGCCTACTACCAACTATGCCATGGCCCTGTTGATGCCCCGCCCACTCCTCCTCTCTACCTCAATCTGCCTGATGGATCATGGAGGTCTGGATCGTGGAATATGCCTTCTACAAACTATTCATACACTCTGTCATTTTCATTGAATGTGTTTTAACTCTAATCTGTCCTTCTGGTCACATGACATATATTGCACCTGTCCATCCTGGAGAGGGATCCTCCTCTGTTGCTCTCCTGAAGGTTTATTCACTTTTTTTCCCCCATGAAGGGTTGTGTGGGAGTTTTTCCTGATCCGATGTGAGGTTCTGGAACAGGGATGTCTATATGTACAGATTGTAAAGCACTCTGAGGCAAATTTGGAATATGTGAGAATGGGCTATACAAAATAAACTGAATTTAATTGAATTTGTTGGGAGTGGACCACCCGAATCACTGAAGATTCATGGCCCACGGCCGACCACCACTAAAATGATACACTAGAACATTTCTCAATAAATATCGATGGTGTGGCAGCTACCGCTACAATATATACACCGACATTACCAGAAGTCAGCACTCAAGTGAACGTACTTACTGAGGTATACTTGCTTATTACTGTAAGCACACACCCACATCGCTTACATTACTTTTTGAAAAGTTTGGATGTGATCTCAGTTTTAAGGCGACGTTGCAGTACCCAATCTCAACTCTGTGTTTAATGTCAAAGACGATAAAAAAAACACTGTATTAGCTGTCAGTGTATTGTAGCCAAACTGCCGTTGTGTCACAATAGATTGCGAAAAGGTCCCCAACACTATGTAGATTTTATCATCGGCCTGCTAAAGCATGGTCCTACTCTTCCCCTTCCGCATCGCCCTGGCAGTGAAACATCCATCACGGCAGATCAGCTGTCAAAATGCCGATCACAAGGGACGGTTTTATACATCAAGCCTCGTACATCGGATCACTGCTCTTCCCTTCCCAGATGGCTTCCCGGATAAAAACGTAGGAGTCACCAGTAATGGCTTATCCTTAGCG
Source organism: Pseudoliparis swirei (assembly GCF_029220125.1). Lineage (NCBI taxonomy): Eukaryota > Metazoa > Chordata > Actinopteri > Perciformes > Liparidae > Pseudoliparis > Pseudoliparis swirei. Next base: position 24,450,250 of record NC_079406.1, read on the forward strand.
TGTCTTAGAAACACAACAAGTAAGAAATAAATGCCGCAATAAAGCAGCTGCTTGAGACTTCGGTATATTGAATCCTATAATCTCATCTGCTTAACACTGAGTGTTTTTTCTTTAAAATATTTTCCGAAGTCATTTTTCTGCATCTCAACCAAACTGAAAGTGATCTGGTAATAACCTCGCAATGCACATTCCTCAGTTCAAAAAAGCTATTGAAACACGAAAATATGCTTGTCTCTTTAGTCCTTTATTGCTTGGCCTTGACTCTGAGTAATGCAGTTGTCATTTGAGAGATGTGTAAGTGGTGTTGGAGCTGCTTGCTTTGAAGCTTTAACTATTTCCTGAACATTTCCTGACTCCTTTGGTGAATGTACATAGCCAATGGCGCATCGGCTGGTTCGTCAACACCGATCTATCCACGATTTTACTACTATACAACATTTTAGACACATTTCTGTATTCACACATTACCTATATTTGGTAGCACTGTAGTGTGTGTTATATGGAGTATAGCCACTCATGACCATATGTAGTTATGGTCATTGGCCTACTTTCAAAGGTTGTGAGTAAGGCCACATCAACACGCTGCTAGTTCCTCTCATAGAACACTAATATTACTATATACTGTAAAACCACATGATTCTGATCAGGCACTGACATTTAATATGTATTTATTGTGATCAACAATTTAAACCAGCATTCCAATGGATAGATTGTCTCTTTTAATTTTACCCTCGCATATAACACACTTTTTCCCCTTAACAATTAAAAAACAATATTTAAAGTTCTCCTTCGAGAACTTTTCTTTGATTTTCCTGCAGACAAATTAAGATACCCAATTAAACGTGTGTCACACCTTGACGTGAACTTGCTAAAATCCTACTAATTGGTGAGAGAATATTGAAGGGTTTTACGACTATTATTTAGACCTATTCTGGTCTCGATGAGGATTTAAGTTGGTCCAGTCTTATTATCAAAGTGTGAACAGGTGGTCACCTTTTCTCAAAAGATCATATATGTGTTATTAAATGTATCCTTATAATACAACAAAGTAACGGGTAGACAGGGCTAGCGCAGATATATTGCTATTTCTAAAGGACAGGAACAATTGCTCCCTGTGCCCCTTCATGTGAACACTCAGGTGAACCAGGGTGAGGGATTTCTATTCTAAACTCTCAAATGAGATCAGAAAACACTCCCAATTATAAGGAGCGCCCAAGGGCAGCCGTGGTTTGGTACTTTCAACTGCAGATAACAGTGTGATTCGCTTGTGCAATGCTCCTTTTTTTCGTTGTTCCCTCCAACCATCATTTGCATACAGCTCTCGTCTTCTTTAACGTTCACCTTTTGTCAATAAGGTAACATTCTGCATTCCGAGCCACGGAGGTTAACGACATGCAGATTGCCCCGACAATGGACTCTTAAGTGACCGCTTTATATTGTGCATGATATTTAAAACTCACATCCTTTGAAGAGAAAAGAAAACTGTGTCCCGTCAAGCTATTAATTACTTTGAAATGGTATTCTGTGAAGACGTTTTTATACACCAATATAAAAAAGAATTAAAGACACAATCCATAATTACATTCAAGCGCCCGTATGCTGAGGCGCCGTAAACCCACAGCGGCTTTCGTTTATTAAGTGATGTATCCGATTTATGAAGCTATTTCGCTCCGATAATTATCACGAGATATTTTATTTAATTCCAATGTGAAAGTATGCAGACGTTGAAAAAAGTTTTCTTAACCTTTTCAGGCTATAAATATGTGTAAAAACAAACATTCCTCGTCAAGCCTGTGGTTTGGATTTCAATAATGCGAAGTGAAAAAAACTTTATGAACATCTTTTTTTTTTTATCGTATAAAGAAAACTATGTGTGCCTGAAAGTTAGAGGAGGCCATGCATGTATGGATGCAAGCATAAAAAAAAAGGTTATTCTTTATTTAGTTTGATTTCGTTGAAAATCCCAGAAGGACCACCTGCAATTTTATATAAATGTATAATGATGTTTTTTTCTGACCAGAAATACTTGCTTCTTTTCTTTTCTCAGAGCATATGTAGCTGATGATTTTTCATGAAATCTGCCAACATTCACATATGTGTCTGGGATAAAAGGGGATGAGGGCTAAAAGGAGCCCTTGAGGAACCCCACAAAAGAGCCTCTCCATCTGGATGTGAAGTGTTACTGATGAGCTGGCGTCGTTCAAACAGAGCGCTGGAGCACTGCAGCTCGGCCTGAAGTGGAATAAATTGCATCACCGGGAGGTTTTGAGAATCCAAAGTAATATCCAATAGCTTTAAAGGGCATATTCAAATTCCCATTCAGAGCACACTGACAATGTTATTCCATTAAAAAAACACGGCACAACATGGTTTGTCGACTGTGCATTTCACTCATGTAAAACTATGTAGATAATATGAAAATATGGGCAAAAAAAAAGAAAATCAACATTTTTGAGGTGTTATTGGGAGGCTTCGAACTCAGAACACTCACAATATATTTAAATGAATCCAATGAGACCAAGGCCAGCCAAGGTGACCCCAGTGCAGATAGGATATCCTCCTGGATCAGCAGGAATCTGACCTAAGAATAGCAACTGGTTTCACGTTTCTGAAGAACCACCGCAGGGTTGCTTACCCTTTCAATTATTGAAACACTTTCTATTTCAAATCAGTCCTCAGGTACCGGGAGGCTTTATTTGTAATGCACATAATATATTCCTTGCTTGTAGCAGTCTCTAAAAGCTTCTTCTTCTTCTTTTTTATTCTGACATCCCTCTTGGCAGCGCCGGTCAGAGGCTGCAGCCTCCCACGAGCGCGACAGGTCCTTTGACCCACATTGCTTTTCAAAAGCTTTACCTAAAGTGGCGCCGCACAGCTACCAGAGGGAAGGGCGAGGGGAGGAACGTCGACACGGTTACTTGTACAGAGGAGAGCAAAGTGTCTCGTTTTAAACACCTGGTGCTGCTTGTTCATTTGTGGCTTCCATTTTCTGCACTGAGGACATCCACTGCTTACCACTGTTATTAGTATTATCAGTCACGTTTCAATTCATCTTTCTAGTATCTGTTGAGACAAAACACTGGAATTCCTGGAACTTTAACAAGACTTTTGTTGTGATGTGCTTTCTTGTTTGATTTAAACTGTTGGATTGATATTGTTTAAAGTTTATTTACATTTTTGTAAAACCTTTTGTGTTTTGAAGGTTTTCAACCAGATGAAGCAACCAGCCAACAACTAAGACCGAAAAAATTAATATTGATCTGTGTTGGAAGGAGTTGTCCCGTGGCTCCTTCGGGGTTCATGTACCAGGCCATTTCAAGTTGGACAGGAGTTGGAGAGAAAACACGTAGGAACTTGACATTATCACTAATTGTATAACATCCACTACTGCTGTTACGAACAGTGTGGATCCATCATAATTCTGCTAGTATTGGTGCTTTTACTGCTATTCCTACCCTCATTACATGAATCATGTATATCATATGGATCGACCACGTTGTACTTATATCATGTTGTTCCTTCTGTACATCATGCCATCTATTGCACATCTGTCCATCATGGGAGAGGCATCCCTCCTCTGAAGCTCTCCGTGAGGTTTATTTCCTTTCCCCCCACCATTAAAGTTAAAAAAAAGGATGTTGTATGCTGTACCGGTTGTAAAGCCCTCTGAGGCAAATGTGTGATTTGTTATATTGGGCTATAAAAATTGATTGAATTGCATTTTATGTTTATTTTTCATTTTTAAGGACTTGTTGGGTGGTTTGAAGTCTCTTGAGGCAAGTGCAAAATAGCATATATATGTAAATTGGAGATATAAAAAAAATACCGTATATTAATTTCCAATTTACCTTCATGACATGTATGTTGGTATTTTCCAAAGCAATATCTAATTGCATATTAAAAATGAATCTTTCGATTAATATCTTACCTGTGAGAGCTCGCCGGCATCTATTTGACCGTCATTATCGGCGTCAAAGCGTTTGAACATCACGTCAACGAGTTGCTTCCTGGCGGCCATGTTCTCCTTGTGGGCCCCGTGGATGTTAGCGCCCATGTACCGCTTGTCATGCAAATCCAGAATCTTGGTTTTCAGCCGCCGGTAGTCACTCAGTCGGCAGTTATCATCTGGGAAGGGCAGATAAAAGGGAGAGGCAGAATTATTACGAGAACGAGAGGTTATTTATAATAAACTTAGTGGAGCTGAGGGGATAGTTGTGTTTATTTATTAATATTTCAATCTTAACCGGTCGTTTACAAAAAGATAAATACCTAAATGATTCCCAGGTGCTGACATAAAGCATGATTAAAAGCATTGAACTTGCGATTTTTAAACTCGGATGCCATGTTTTCGAATGTCAGCCAATTAGTACCTGTGAAAAAACTACAATCTCCCTAAAGACTCTCGTTATTAAACAATAAGCTGCCGTTCACATCAGGCAACAACAACAAAAACAGAATCTGAGCACGTCTCTTATTTATATGTACCACAATAACAAATGCTAAGGATTATTTTCCCGAGGGGCAGCACACACAGCATTTCAACTGCCTCGAACTCAGAAAGCGGCAGCCCTGTCACCGTGGAAAGGCTGACGAGCAAATCCATAACATCGGTGGCAAGAGCTAACACCCCCCCACCCCACCACCGACACCTACGAGGAAAAATAACGACGATGGCGTCGTTATTTACAATCTGTCATCAAAGGCTCCACTTGAAAGAAGCCAAACTGCATGAAACGTTGAGCAGAGTATAGGGTCGAGGCAAAGAGAAAATAATAATGACTAGAACTACAGATTGAGAACATGTCAACTTCTCATTGTTAGATCTGGAAGTCTTCCTCCTCTAATAACAGTTATATTAGCGGGTGTCAAACCCAACCCACGAGAGAAAAAAACTTTATTGTTTCATGATGACGCTTTTCAAATCTCCAGAGGGAAACCCTGTGCATTGTAATGGGACTTTTATATATTCTTAGTTATATTCTCTATTACACTATGTGAATGGGCTATGCACATCATCTTCTGTCCTGTAAAGGTTACTAAGCATATTGCATACCATCCTGCATACTTTTTGTCAAAGAAACAATCACTTGTCGAGACAAATTATAACAATGGACAAGATGAAGACTGATTGATAGGTGTTATAATTCACAGGATCTTTAACGTCTAATTATCAAGGGACCTGATCATTTGATTACTCATCCAAGGACCTGAAGACAAAAGTATCCTTCTGGATCCTCCTTCTTACTTCCCTTAAATACTGTACATGTTGTTTCATTGACTCTTCAGTTTGCACTTGGGAGACTCCTGAGGGACTCCGTGTAACGGTGACATTTCAGTTTGCACTTGGCAAACTCCTGAGGGACTCCGTGTAACGGTGACTCTTCAGTTTGCACTTGGCAAACTCCTGAGGGACTCCGTGTAACGGTGACACTTCAGTTTGCACTTGGCAAACTCCTGAGGGACTCCGTGTAACAGTGACTCTTCAGTTTGCACTTAGCAGACTCCTGAGGGACTCCGTGTAACGATGACTCCTCAGTTCACCCTTGGCAGACTTCTGAGGGACTCCGTGTAACGATGACTCTTCAGTTCACCCTTGGCAGACTCCTGAGGGACTCCGTGTAACGGTGACTCTTCAGTTCACCCTTGGCAGACTCCTGAGGGACTCCGTGTAACGGTGACTCTTCAGTTCACCCTTGGCAGACTCCTGAGGGACACCGTGTAAAGGTGACTCTACTTACAAGAATACATTATTACATAGACAAGTTTTTGTTCTTTGCTATTCGTCCTTTCAGTTTAAAAACACTCAACATGGGGTGCGGCCAAATTTTGCCGTCACAGCATTCATACGCAGGACGAATATGGAATAGCAGCTGCCACGCGTGGAGCCTTTCCGCAAGACAAATTGGCTTTGGCGGGCGAGAGCGATTTAGTGGGACCGTTAATGAGATCTGGGTGCTGGCCGAGAGACGAATCTCGTGTCATTAGCTGGAGGATCTTGATTCTCTCGTAAATTTTCTTTCGTGCATTTTCCTTCGGCGAAAAAACAACTCGAGCAATCAGTGAGTGTTTGAACTCGATGCTCGTTGGGGGCTTGAGATGCTGAGGGAATCTCTCCTTTGCACTCTTGTCTGTAAAATCAATAATAGGCTGCCGCTGAGACTATTAAGTCGTCTTCATCTCAATTCTGTGTGACCTCACGAAGTCCAAAGGTGTAAAAATATGCCTTTGAAATATTTAGTATTGTGACTGAGAGAAGGATGCAAGCTGCAACAGTCTTTCAAGAGATAGAGGAAACTTTTGCGCATCCACTAATATTCTACCATATATATATACTGTATATCCAAAGAATTTGTATCAACAACAAAAGACTTGACTGGAAATTAAACTGATTTAGCGAGCTTCTTAGTTCCGCATGAACACTTCCCATTTTCTCGAGGCGGGCTGAAAAACAAACACACAAATCATTCAGCTGCAGATGGATGACAAATGAAATAAAAAAATCTTAATAAATGAGAGGAGAAACATGATGAATGCCAATGCCTCCACACACACACAGACACACACGAGGGGTGGTCGAATGGTGTGAAAATGGTGTGAATCACATGCTACAGCCACCCATGGGAAATGTGTTGAGTGAGAAAACGCTCTTTGCCATTATCAAAAAAGTAAAGGAAAAAAATAAGCAATTTGTTTTGGAAGACTGTTGTAGTTCTTTCAGTAGACAGAGTTTGGGGTATATATACTACTCCTATTGAAAGTCATCATCGGCTTGGTTCTTTATCAATAATCTTGTTGGGTAATTTTCTTTAATTTCGAAACTATAATTAATTATTTTTAAAAAGGATACATTGTGAACTGTATTTGAATGAATTTATGTTTTAGAGATAAATAAATTCGTTTTTTAGACCAGCAAAAGTCTAAATATAAATGCAACGTATTAATTATATTACGGCGCGCTAATATAATATATTAATTATATTGACATTTTAGATATGTTGCATTTATATATTGACTTTTATTGGTCTAAAAAAAAAGTATTTATTAATATTTAAAACACCCTTCATATTATGTAATATCCGTGACATCTCAATACTGCGTCAGATGTAGGTTGCATTAGGTAATGATAATAATCGTTCTAGTATATCATTTCTAATTGATAAAGTATTGGCTTTTGACTCACAAAGGTTGTTTTGCTCTTACAGTAACTAGCATCGTCGTCAACTAGATTTATTGTAGAGTTCACTGTCTGGAATGTGGCCTTCCGTCCTTGTGTTTGTAAGTGTGTGTGTGTGTGTGTGTGAACTTATCAATACTCCATTTTAAATAATTTAGCATCAGTGCCATCCATTGGATTGGTTTTGGTCTTCTCTTCCTGTTTCATGTTCTCACAGAGTCTCTCTGGTTTCCTTTGCTGTCGACAATATTGTCCAAAATGGAAATCTCCTGTTGCAATGCTTTCTTTTCCGATAACTCGGGGGAACAGAATAATTAAAGGCTCGCAGCGGTGCAGAGCGGCAGCGCAGCTCGGGAACAACGCTTCTGTTGGCTGTAGCCGACCTTTCGGCGAGAGGCAGCCGGAGCTGTCGGCAGACGTTGGAGGTGCTCGCTCTGCTTTGAAGCTTCACGAATCTCTCAGAGCGTGAACAGCAGCAGAGGTGCTTCGGTAAAGCGTGTCCTTCCTACAAGTTGCTGCAGATAGCGCATGCCGACAGGAGCAGGATCTGTCGGAATTACAACATTTGTTTCGGCAGCTATAAAACAGTGACAGAGGCCGGATGCGACCAGCGAGCTCCATTCCTGCGGTGGAAAACGGCGCCGGCGCCTGATCGTGATACAGCACGCCGTTTGTGCTGCATCACGTCGCATATCACGGGGGCGGGCTCTGTTTTTGACAAGCGCCGGTGCCAGAGAAGCTTGCTTTGGTCACAAATGGCAGAATGAATAAAAGATAAATGGCTGCCGGCATGACCAGGGGACATGAAGGTCAGCGGCCTCAAAGGAGCACGCACTGGCAAACACACACACACACAAAAGTGCACTCACACACACTCGCACACACAGACTCCTTTGCACACACACACATGTGCTTATAGTCCCAGAGTATCCAAACGGTGCACGTCCACCCGGGGAAGAGTCGGCATTCATTAGACAGCGGCTACAATAATCGCTCTCAAATTAAGTGAATCGACGCACCTTCGTCACAAGAGGCCTTCAGGGAACTGGTAACAATCTATTGTTGTTGTTCAGCCCAATCGAGATGAACAGATAGGATGCTCGGTCTTTGTAAGAACCCAGCCTTGGGTTGTGTTCGCCGGTCCCGGCCGCGCAAATTGCTTTTGAGCTCCGTGGGACTCATTACAATATCACAGGCGAGGCGATAACGCTGGAGAAAAACGTGATTTCTGTACAAACTATAGCGTGCCCCCGGAATGTTGCTGGGGTTTGAATGAAAAAGCCCAGATTGAAACCTCATGTCTGGTGAATGATGTGCTTTATTTTCCCGCTGTGTCATTGTACACACATTGTCATCGTTGAGGTCCAGGAGCAGCGTGATGTTCACGGGGGTTTAAGCCGTTAGCCGTGAACCACAACGGACTGAGTTGCGTCCCTTTATTTTATTTTCCTGTCATCTCTTCACAGTCAATACAATGTATTAAATCAAACTTTTATTTCAGACTCAAGGTCCAGACAGTACAAAACAGTAAAATACATAGGACTAAGAATGCTTTATAAATAGACAGCTGTACCAATGTCTCCACAGCTGGGACCGGTAGCGCGTAGAATTAAACTTTATGTTTGATAAAACCATGATTATTTCATTAACCTGGAAAATAAATGTCATTTCGCTGGCACTACTCCATCTCGGTCTCTTCAATAATATTCTCATGGGATTATTATAAACTACTTGAAGTCTGTAGGCTTTTTTGTAGTTAGTGTGCCATGTAGAGAGGTGTACAATAAGCTCTAAACAGAGACATCTTCACTCCATCTGTACACATACCAACCCTGCGTGAGAGAATGTTTGTATTAAATGCATGTATGCCCATTATAAATAGCTCATAATAAAAGCAGGCATGTCAAATAAAACACTTTTTTCCTTTTTTTTCTCATTCGAGTGCATTCGTGTGAATGACATTTGCAATGAACGTCAAATAAAAATCTAACTCCCGCAACGAATGCTTTGCATATTTGTTATTTCAATCATGCAGAAAGAAAACAGAACTCATGGCGGTTGCCAACGTTATCGAGGTTTCACGCTGCGAGTGTCATGACACCTATAATTCATCTCATGCAACATCTCTTATTAGCACATTCATGTGAAAAAAAAGGTGTGATCTTTTGTAGGAGTGAAAGAGTGATAGCGTTTCCCGCGTCGTTTGACATTTACCACATACTCAAAACAGCAGGAGTCTTTCTGCAGGTCGCCGACAATCTTAAACATTTTCCTTTTCAGAGTCCTCTGAAGTATTTTGCACACGTTCTAATGAAAACGCAGCCCACTTTTAGGCAACGTTCAATTACAAGCCGAGTAAACACCGTTTAAGGAGAGGTAGGTATAGACGGCGTTGTAATAGAAGCATCAACTGTAAGAACCCCCCCTTTCACCGGAACATTTTATTATAATGCTGCTTTTGTCAACATTATTCATAACTCAAACGCATCACATATTCCAGGGGCAAACACATTTCCCGCCGAAAACCAGCTGATATTACAAAATTGGGTTGCGAAACTTTGTTTTAATCCACTCACGGGAGCTTTTTACACTCAATAATTCACCATCACTTTCACTTACACTTTGGGGATAGTATCTTTTCATAGTGGCCGTTAATCTGTCACCGTGGCTTTTAGTAAAAATTTTAGTGGTACTTTAATGGTAGGCGGTATTTTTCTTCAACACCTTTTTTATAATAGCACATGAAGGTCGTTTTGGGCTTCAGCCGTCGTTCGACGACCTTGCGTCGTGATAAATGTACACGGTCGCTAAAGCCTCCATGTGTCAAGTGGCTGGCCCGCTTCCACCGAGAAGAAGCCATTGCCTCTTATTAATTGCCTTGAACTGTTCCCATAATGTGGAGGTCAAGCCCCTCCCCCCAACCTGGATGGAAATACACGTCAGTGTGAGAAGACTCATATGCGCTCTATCGATCGGGGTTCAAATCATTTATTTGATTAAAGCTATTTGTCAAACAGCAGCAGCCGGCGGAGTAGAGAGATTTGTTAGTGAAATGCAAAGCTACGCCCGTGGGTCCCAACTCGATACCTTTCGTAGAAATAAATCAGGCTTTCCTTCTGGTTGTTCAGCCTTTTTGAAGGTGCGAGAACACTTTGCCAAGAAAAGGTCTTCGAATGATCTCGTCGACAGGCCAGCATTTCATCTTTAAGAGGAACTCCGCCGACTTAAGATATCTACGTCTGTTAGCAGGCCTTGTGGGGAGTACTGGGAACAATAAAGTGTGAAAACAAATAAAGGTTTGTGTAAAACCTTTAGTGGCTCCAGAGGGAGCAGACAACAACGTTGAAACCAAACAGACGACCATTACCGCCTTGTGTTTCTACGCTGCCGTCAACTAGTGGAAGTGGAGGTTTCGACCCGTGCTTGTCCAAAGTGTGATTCACTGATCTCAGCATGGCCTTGGTTAAAATAGTTATTATACTGCATATAGAGTAGCCACTTGTCATGATGAGTCCAGGTTGTCGCAGCAAGAGAGGACCCAAACGCCGACATTACTGCACAAACTATTTAATTACAAAAATCACAGACCAGACCAGACCAGACAGGAACGACAAAAACGCGGACCAAACAGTACGAAGCCACCCTGGGAATGAGATGAACAGGGTTTACATACACAGGCAGGCGGAGGTGATTGGACAACGGGGAACGAGACACAGGTGAACACAATGAGGGCGGGGCCAGCAATCACCCAGAAGGAAACAATCAGGACCAGGGCAGACAATCACAGGGAGACAGACGACACAAGGACTTCAAAACAAGACACAAAACGAGACACAAACTCCAGATCCTAACACCACTTGTGGGCATGGCAACACATGCATCTCAGATCCTCGTATCTTTATGTCTATCTTTATTTTTTGACGATAGTTCTATTTCTTAAAGCAATAGTGCCTCAATAGGCGCTCCCGATGTGTTTTGTTCACAGGAAATGGGATGGACGTTCGTGCCGGATGGAATTGCTGCGAGGCATTCCTTTTTTTTAAATGTATGATTTATTTGTAGAAATTACAAAACAAGACTTAAAGTACAATAGACCTCACAAATAAGGAGTGAAAGGAAAACATGTCAGACAGCCTTTCCTAAAACAAATACACAACAAGGCAATTTGATACACAAACAGAAAAGAACATTATAAAAGCAACCAAAACCCAACATCAACAACTGGCTGTGAAATGCTTGTCGTGACAGATAATATTGTAGAAGCATATGCTTATTACTGGAAGACATTCGTGAATTATCATGTTCATGATAATGGTACTTAATGGATAGATGGACGCATAAAGACTCTCAGAAAGACGAGCAGAGATTTCAAGAACCCAACGGGAAGTGTTTTAATGAGCACAAGGCAACATTCAACAAATCCAATGTTTCTAGAATATTTAACATATATTTGTAGAGTAAATTCAGCCTTCCCATCAGACCTATCACCAATCAAATCCGTCATTGGAGTGAGTAACCAGAGCACTTCCTGCTTCCCAAACATGTTGGGTTCTTTTTTGGGGCCCGAGATGACCGAAAGAACCACACGATTTACACCAACATCAGAAGTGAAGGTACCAGATCTGTAGCACTGCACCCCCTCTCTAGTGGAGGCAAGCCGCTATTTCTCGCATTACAGGTGCACATCTGCGGTCTACTGTAAGTGATGCATTGTGGGTAATGTAGGCGGGATGTTTTGACCAAAAAAGACAACTTTGGTTCTGCTGCATCTACTTTTTATTTTTTTTTCATTTTGACAGTTAGAAAAGTGTTTGCAACGCTAAGTGAGCTACTTTTTTACGAGCCACTGATCCAAAACTGGTGCAAGCAGCACTGTGACCATTTGGCATGTTTTAACCTTGAAATTCGATTTGCCCATCTGTGTGGTATTTTTGTACCATGGTTAATAGCAGGAGGGATATAAACAGGTGGGACTTTAATTGAAATGACACAGTGCAGACACCTGCTGGTTTTTGGTGGAAATGGGGACTCACAGAATGCCGACATGGGCACGTTGCAGCTGCGTTCCACCGGCTGCTGATTGAAAAAAAATATGTCAATTAAAATATAGTTTCAGCTGTCTCTTTCTCGACATGGACAGTCCTCAAAAGGTGTTTGATTCTGTAAACAAGCTGCAGATTAAATAATTTGAAGAAATGTTTGTGATGAAACCCTTCAAAAAAATGTAAGCTGTAGACACAGCAAAAAAAGTTTTAGTTTGATTTGAAGCAGATACGTCAGTACAGCGGGCTCTCTGAAGTATCTGACTTGCCCTTTCGTCAATTGAGTCCCTGCAATCATTACAAAAGGGCCCGAATAGAGCCTAAAGGTGGACCTCGACCCCGCTGTAGTACAACTGTAACACCCACGGTCCATTTGCAGAGGGCACCAATCCAACACCTTTTACGAGGATTATTACAGCGAGAAGAAGAAGCCATTACGTTACGGTCAATCCAGAAAAGGTCACATGTTCGCACATCGTCTTTTCAAAATAAACCTCCGTCCTCGCGGGATCATTTTAGTTTGGGCAACAACATCCCCCCCGAGTTAGGTTTATCAAAAAGAGCGTGGTCGATGTCTCGCGTCGGAGCGCTGACCGAGCTGCACTGCCCGGGAGTGAGAAAAACAGGCAAACCTCCTCCATCCTGTCCAGTGCTCACTGAGCCCGCCACCCCCCGCCTCCTCCACCTGCCCCCTTTTAAAAGCACCACTGTTTTATTTATAGAGAGGAAAAAGGTCTGCTCAGCAGGAATAGCCGGAGTCCATTCTGCCGAAACTGTCCCATCGTTGCTTCACGGAGCTTGCTCCCCCCTCCCCCCCACACACACACACCACCATCACCACTACCTCCTCCTCCAGGTTTTCCATCTCCGTCTCCAGGGGACTTGGATACAGCCACGACTCAAAATACATCAAGACAGCATACAGTGTGACAACTGGGTTACCCAAAATCAGAGGTCAGCGATTGCAATCTTTAAGAGCAACTAGAGGTGTCACTGGCGCTACACCTGACTGGGTATGAAATGGATATCGGGGCAGTGGGGCTGCAAACCCCTCACAGCCGCTCGGTCCAGGACGATACGACCGCAGAGCAACTCGCAGCAGACCCTCGGGACCAGATAACAGACCTTTTCCATCGTTCCAGAAAAACACTTTTTAGTCTCTGAATGCCAACGCTGAAGAGCTGTGCAACTGTAGAGCGAAGGCATCTTCGGAAATAAAATAAAGTTTAAAATTCATTCTTGACCTCAGCGATAGCAGCCGAGGAACCGATCTCACATCAAGGTCCATTAAGTAGCTGCTGTGGATCTTTCAATCATATCGCATGATCACCATCTGGAGATGGACTTTGTGGTTATGGAGCTGTAATTTTGTAGGGCATGTGTGTATTAAATTGAATTCAAGTCTACTGAGTTTATTAATTGCTCTACCTGGTCGCGTGGCCATGAATGTACCGTAGAGTGAAGTAATTAAAACTCCTCAATCCATTTTCTACAGACCACGTTCTCACCTGCTATTAAGAGTATCTTAAAGTTAATTAGTCACGTGTCGAAATGTCTGCTGGAGTTGACCAACCTGAAACTGATTTGCAGCATTTTGCGAGTGGCTGAATAAATTAAACAACATCGAGAAGTAAAACGTTAGCAACACATTTCTTCTCCCTGCCAGAATCTGAAAGTACCGTGTATCGATGACTTGTGAATCCACTCGGTACGGTGACAACACACCGGTTCTCTGGAGAGCGGTCGCCACGTAACCACAAGATACGGTCCGATCCCCGCTCTGCCCATTCGTTGAATGTCAAAGTGTCCTTGAGCAAGACACTGAACCCCCAGCTGCTCCCCCGGGACACTTCACTGCAGCCCCACTGCTCCTTAATAACTAAGGATGGGTTCAATGCAGGGGAGAATTTCCCCACTTGGATAAATAAAAGTGTACATTTCAAATTCTTATTATTTCTTCTTAAAAAAAAATGAAATGACAAAAAAATTCAACTTCTATCTTTGCAACTGAACGAAGAGGAACATCACAGAGGTCCCTTATGAAGGTCACTGTCAGTGTTTGCACCAATACTGACCGTTTCTTTGGCAACTTTCCTTAAATTGAAAGCAACTTGTTCGCTAACAGCTCAGGACACATTCCCTCCTCCCTTCATTCGCTCTCTGTCACTTCTCTGCCTCCCATCTTGCTGAGGGACTGCCGCTGTTCCTGGTGTCCTCATCGTTGACGTATTACTACTCCCTCCCTTCTCACCTTGAAGGGGATCATTATCATCCAGGAGACTTGACTCCAACCTCTTCCCTCCCACCCTCATCTTCCTCACTGAGCTCTGACAGAAGCCTCCAGAGGTGTTTTTGGAGCCTCAGAATCTCCCCTCAGCCTCCAGCTATACAAAACTCTACAGCACCCCGAAACTGGACCAGTTCCACTTTGGTGGGCTTTAGTTGTAACTCTGTTGGATCCTGTCCACGATTAATGTGACGTGTCCTCATGGATCATATTCATTTTTAATGGCATGGCAAAAATATGACACATTTACATTAAGTCGTTTTAAAAATGTATTATTTGTATTCCTGACTGTATTAAGCTACCATAAACCTATACAAAAAATACCGTAAAACTCCCAGAATCTTAAAAGATACCGCGATAGAGATGTTTTGGTCATATACCGCCCAGCGAGAGATGGAAAATCAGACAAAGAAGAAGAAGAGGAAGAGATAGCGAGAAAAGAGGCTTGGTTCACTTCTCAAATCTGGTCCCGGTAGAGTTGATTACGAAGAGCTTATTCACTCCTCCAGTGGCAGGCCTTGTTGATGACATGATGGAGGAAGGTGACCCAGGGGCCGAACACACCTAGGCAGCCATATCAAATCAACACACTGCCGCAGGTCTATATTTGGGATATAGCAGACAGACTAGGACATATTGTTTTTTTCCTCACAGATGGGCCAAACAAGTAGACAGGCCATCCAATTGGCTTGGAATCACCATTCAGATGCAGAAATGAGGCATAGATAATGTCAAATAATATGTTAGAAACTCAGAGGAAGAAGCAAATTAGTCCAAAAGTGGATAATCCAAGTTTAAACTATTATAATGGCTGACAGTGCGGGCAGTTTAGCTGACTCGTCCACCTCGAGCCGGTGAACGTGAACTTCTGGGATGGGCCTCCCCTTTGAAGACTTTACATTCGGCGTCATTGTGTCACTCTACTCCCCCATCTGAATTTTCCGAATTCCACCCAAACAAGAGATTTTTACCTTGTGGTTATTCTCACAATGACCATTTGATCAAATGGACAAATGGGTAGAACTTGAGTTTCTCGATGAACCGCACGAAAAACACAATCTTAAATTGTCTGCTCATAAGTTTCCGAGGAATAAGAAATTCATCATCGAAAAGCAAAGAATGCTCAGCCAAGCACACATTTTAAGAAAGTTAGCTCAGCACAGTTTACTGACTCCACAAATGCAACCAAATAGACATTTTAAAAATATCTATTGGATAATTGTCTCTGCTAACCTCCTGGGTTGGCTCATATCCTGTTGTGTATGCCGTTCTCCTAATCATAAAAGGCTATGACATTTACATTTTACCCAGCTAGCTTCTCTTGACTCGCCATTTCAATGTGTTTACTTCGACTGACGACTTTATTTGATCCCCAGAGCAGCTCAGCCTCTGAGAAATGTCTCGGTCAGTTGTGTGGTCTAAAGTCGTACACAAATCCATCCAGCTTTATGAGGTGCCTAGTATTATAGGAGACACTAATGGCACACCCAGTCTCCCTCTCAGGGTATAAAGCAGATCTTTACACTGACCGGCAGTGGAACTTATTATCACAATCCCTCCTGAGCTCTGCTTTTCATCCCACAGTGGGGCCAGCATTAGGTTAAAGGACTCTATTATCATCCATTTAGCCATTCCAGTCATAGCTGGGAACCATAAAGAGTTGAATTCCAATAGATCTTCAGCCCCAGATATGGCTCTACAGCCTTTATTGACCGAGTCGTAAAGGATTCAGCTTCACAAACAGGGAAGCACACAAGACAGTTGTGTCAGTACGAAAATATAAATATATATATATATATACTACCGTTCAAAAGTTTTGGGTCACTTAAAAATATCCTTATTTTTCAAAGAAAAGCACAGTTTTTTACATTGAAGATAACATTAAATTAATCATAAATACATTCTATACATTGTTAATGTGGTAGATGACTATTCTCTGGTTTTTAATAGGTGTATAGAGGCCTATCTCCAGTGTTCTAGTGGTACATTGTGTTCTCGCCTTAGAAGACTAGTAGAAAACCCTTTTTTATGTGAGCTCAGCTGAAAACAGTTATGCTGGTGAGAAGCTATACAACTGGCATTCCTTTGAGCCACAAGTTTGAAGAACAACATTAATATTTCAAGTATAAATAATTATTTCTAACCTCGTCAATGTCTTGACTATATTTTCTATTCATTTTGTAATTCATTTGATAAATAAAAGTGTGAATTTTCATGGAAAACAAAAAATTGTCTGAGTGACCCCAAACTTTTGAACGGTAGAGAGAGAGAGAGAGAATTTTGGGACATCTCCAAATTACTTATTACTTTGACGCATTTTCATCAGTCGTGGTTCTTTGTCAAGGTGCCTTTTGATCACCCTGACCATCAGTTGGGAGGAGTAAACGAGTCGGGATTGTAGAGCATTCTTTTCGGTAGTCCGGGGCATTTTTCTCGCTGATGATTTTGTCAGGAATTGGAATGTTTTCTGATGTATGGACTAATCTTCCGAATTGGCAGCCTGCTCAGTCATTTCAGCTTTTTGTCAGACTCGCATTCAAACCGAGAGGGAAAAAGTTCCCCGACTTAAATCAAAGAGGAGGCTTCATGTGCTTCGTGTGCTTCACTGCACCGTATGTGCTGAACATTTAACGACCGCTATTTCCCAAATGGGAGAGACCCAGAAAGGCTCTATTATTTCAAAAATACATCACAGGAATTTCACAGGTTTAATCATCAATGTATTTAGTCTTTTTACTGATGTATTACGAATCATTTAGCGAGTCATGTCAGGTTCTTAGGGATTAATTCACAGCTCATAAAAAAAGCACAAAGCATAAACACAACCAATCATCTGGTATACATTTTTGGCTCCGGTTTCTCCAACAATGAGGTCCATTTTACTGGCTCGTTCTGGAGTCATCAACCATATCAAACAGGGTTTTAACCACCAGATGCCGTATGCTCAGCATAACGTAAAGTCTTAACGGTTATCAATATCCCCCGTTTACGAGCACCGCGTGTGTTATTAAGGCGGTAAAAAAAAATGCCCGCGCAAACCGCGATGCCAGCAGAGAGACAGAAGTCACATCTGTTTGACCTGCTGGCCGTGTTGATGGAATAACACTGAACAGCGTGAAATATCGCAATTTATTTTTGTGATTTTACTTTGGGGGATTGTGTTGGTCGGCCGCAGCAGAAGGCGACGTCGGCCACCCGGAGGCCGACTCAACAGTTTCGGAAAGGCAGCGAGCAGAGACCTGCAGATCTGTGCTGGACGCAGATTGTTTAATACAACTAGAATGACACTCGCCCCTCGGAGATCGCAGCGAGGGTGCAGACAAGATGGTCCTTTTTTTCCAGAATTGGGAAGTTGTTCTTGAGACCCCTGTGTTTTCATAAAAAGATGTGTTGGATGTTACTGCTTCGACAAAACGGGAGCTGTTTTTGAGTTGTTCCGATTTGGAGGGGGCGGCGCTCTATGAATTCTCCCAGTCGAGAATAATTTTTTTCTTCTTTTCGAAACCACATGAATGCAGCAGAAATGCTCTATATCGAAATGGAAATGTAAGTGAGACAACAAAAGCCTCCTTTGCAGAGGAATAATAACTGTATGTTGACATTTCTTGTTGGAAATGCGACCCTCTGTCCCACAGCTCTCATAGCCTTGTTTACAGCAGCAGCAGGAAGAGGTTAACATCGAAAAAAATAAGAGTAAATATTGGATATTCATCAGGTGGACACAATCATGATAATAATGCTGAGTAACTATCTGGATGTCTTACAAGTTTGTCATGTATATTTAAAATGTGATATGTTGATGTTGTGTTCATCAACTTTTTTTTATGCTGCCCCCAAGTGGCCCAAAAGAAAATCGCAGGTTTAAACATCGACAGTTTTGTGACGGTCACAAGCTCCGGTACGAAGGAGAAAGTTCCACCACGACAGAGAAAAAGAAGACATAAGAAGACCGTGTGATATGGTTGAAAGCTGTAAGTGGACCTCGATGGTTTGAGGATGAACTGAGTTTCTCAGATGTTCCAGAGAACGTCCCTGTGAGGGATTTGGACGGTGCAGAAAATCAGTCCCTCCGGAAATAAAGTTAAAAGTCAGAGGCAATATTCATACTCCACTATTAAACTAATACTCGGCATCTTGCCAGTTTGCAACATCATTTTACAAAAAGAAAACAGTTAAATATAAAAATCTCAAGCACGTGTGCACACGAGTTGTTTCGAGCAGACGTCGTCCTCAGGCCAATTAGAAACATGACCTTCAACTTGTATTACAGAGAGATTTCTTTCTAAATCGTTGGGCCATTTTTCCCTTTCCTTTTCCTCAACAACAGATCCATTGCTCCCTTGATTGCAGTCAAGCACCTAAAAACAATCAAACACATGTGTCCCATCGCTGAGTGAGATGGGTTGAGCTATAGATAGAACGAAGTCAACAGTTTGTTATGAGAAAACGCCCACAGCACTACACCCCCCCTCCCCCCCATTCTCTTCCTTACCGTCTAGGCCTTATTCGCAGCGGCAGCTATTGTCACATTTATTTCACCAAACGGTTCAGAGGCTCGATATCCAGGATGAAGAATGTGGGTGGAAGACAAAATAATTGGGAGCGAGTCGTAAAATAAACACTTTTCACAGGGAAAATGGATTTTAACCAATACTTAAATATATATATTTCTTTAACTTCAAAAGGCCATTGAGGAGGCATCCCTCATTTACAACGGTGTGGACAACAATAAAAACAACATCATGATGGAAAGCCGTCTTTTTTATTTTTTTGGAGCCCATTCACTCAAAAGACACTCTTCACATAATTCAGTTGGCCAGTCCATCAAGATTTAAACTGGATTTTTAAGGGTTTATATAAATAGGTTGCAAAGATTTCGAGGACAAAACCTTCTTAATTATAGAATTCTTTTTGTACTAACTTAAGACAGTTGGAGAAGTCATAGCCATTGTCAAGGTCCTCCATTAAAGCGTCCAACCAGAGGTCTGGAGAGGTAAAGACTTGACGGTATTGATAAAGCATAAGAAGTCAAAGATTATGAAGACAAATGCTTGAATTTCTGGTTTGTTTGTTTTGTTTTATATATATATGGTTCTTTGGAACAAGTTTTTTAAGCCATAATAGGTTAGGGCACTTATAAGCTAGATAGCTTCATCCTTAACCCTTTCGGTCAGGCACATGTATCTTTCTTCTTTTTAAAAAAAATTACTGGTGGTTGTATATTTTGCTGATCGAAAAATAAATAAATAAAATTAACTAAGGTAGTAGCAGATAAGAAAAAGCTGTCGCCTGAGAAGGGTCTCTTTGCAAATGTGTAACACAGGAAATTTAAAAAAAGACATTATACATATACAGTACCTGAATAAGATTTATAAATGTAGACCTAGACTTTTTTTTTTTAATTAAGGGTGTAGTTATTCATCTTGTGAACATCAATGACATTATTCTGCACTGGCAAAACTGCTATTCAGCACAACATCAAACATGTTTAATTGGCTAATTTGTCATATGATCTGTGGCCCAGTCCTCTGCACACGCCTCTGATGGAATAATTGGGCATTTTGGGCACATAATGAACGTGAGTACGGGACGCTTTGAAGCCGAGCAGACGCTATAAATAAACCCACCGATCAAAGACGCCGGCGTCTTGTCTTGAAAGTGTGCAAAAAGTGAGCGAACCTGCAAGTTTTCTTTTGGCGGATTGCATTTAACATCAAAAATGACGCGACACATTACCAATTAGTTTGAGCTGATAGACAGATGCGCCGCTTCTGCAGGTGTTCGGGTGGAGGTGGAATTCATCATGAACAAATATGTAATGGGTGTATTCGGATAGCACAACTGTATAGTGCGGATCAAAAAATGTCTTTCATGTTTTAATATCAAAGCCGAGCTAGTTATCCCTAAAATCAGCCCGGTGCAGCGAAGGTCATGCAATATTTATAATTTGCCCGTGGTCATCTTTCAAAGTGACTGCATACAGTTGTGTTCAGTTGATAAAAAGGTACAGTGTTTATATTTTTAATATGCATCCCTATTGATTTATGCTAATTCATTCAGTTAGGTCCAGAAAACACATGTTTGTTTTGGTGCGTTCAACACCCGGCAGATATCCATCTAACAGTTTATAATCGTACAGTTCTAGCTGACACAGACGTCCCGCTTCAGCTTGGACCTCTTGCTCAGTCTTGCACTGTATTTGTTATGAAGCTTTGTTTTGTGCTCACTGCTTCTAGAAATGGAGGTAATGGATAACAGACTAGATTAGCATTTGTTAAGGAAGTTAATCTTGCATGTGCAGGTAGATAAAGTACCTCCACCATCTCACTCACAAGAAACCGAGGCGCAATTGCGCAAAATAATTGTATTGTCTTTTTCTTAGTACAGTGCAAAGCAGCCGGTTAGACTTATTCTTATAAATAGGATAAACCGAGCCTCAGGTGCATTGACTGTGTGTGCTACTGAGGAACCGTACAGATAATACTGAATACACTGAATGAATATGCAATATTTGTATGGGGAAAATCCTCAATCCTCCTTTTTGTGGTAACAATAAACACTTTAATACGTATTTATTTATAGAAACACATGGAGGGATGTGGCTACTGGCATGAAATGTAATCAAAACAGAATAAACGTAGCCTGGATAATAATTTTGATGAAACTGTGCATTCATCCACAGCCAATAGTACACGGTATACACTGTCATTTTTATTTTATTTTTACATTTTCATTTCCTTTATTATATAAATTCTTAAATATAATATGTCCGGCCCTGATATTTATTGCTACTTCAAAGAAATTTCCCCTTTGGGATGAATAAAGTAAATATCTAATATAATCTTTTGAATCAAGGAGCCAAATGTAAGGAGCTATTTTACTTTTTTTTTGTGAGTAAATATATATTCCATTTATATCTGTGGCTGTTGTGGAACGGAATTACATCCTCCCAAATGTTGGTTAGCAATAAATCATTTCACAACAATAATAATAATAACGATAATTCGATGCGTAATGAGAGAACAAAGCCACATAATGCCTTTATATTGGCATTATAGCTATTGGTGACATTGTTGAATTTCGTCTATTGGCACGTCCTTGAAAGCAGCCGATCCCGTAGTGAAAGTAGTGCAGTGGGGTGAATTAATCTGCATGGTTTTTTTTTGTTCGAAGTAGACGTGGCAATTAAACACCAATGAATAGCGAGCCTCTGGTTGCTAAGTTACCTGAGAAGCAACTCCCTGAACAATTCATGCAGGTGTTATCTTGTCGTTGAATAAACACCGCTCCACGAGATCTCCATCTGCAACCGGAAATTGAACACGATGAAATAAGAACACAGGACGAAGACAAAGAAAAAGAAACATTTAAGCGAGATGAGATAAAAAATCACAACGAGAGGAACTACGGCCAATAGAATCGTGTTTCTGAAGAGGAAGGTGATAACGATGCATCAAGTTGCAGGTATATAGAATATACCCAGGGTCCGACATATCTCCTTATCACCAGTGTTTACTCAATAAGCTATATTTATCTTGTATTTCTGCTCATGCAGTGAAGAGAGACAGTTTCTGTTCCTTTTCATTTATTTTATTCACATGTAAACCCACTATATGATCACTGTTTGTCGCCCACATCAGATGACCAAACTATCCTGTCCCTTGTTTATGAATGCAGAATAAACTGGTGTTACCACAAGCAGGGTTCTTACACATTTTGACCAAATGGATTTCCATGACTTTTCCATGACTTTCCACCAAATTTCCACCACCAAACTCAAATCTCGGTGTGAACATGAACAATTTAGAACATTTTGTGCGTTTTTGAGCGTCTTTCTTTCAAAAACATATTAATTATTTCAAATTCGGCGTAAATGAACGTGAATATAACATTTCCATGACTTTTCCAGGCCTGGAAATGAACATTTTAAAATTCCATGACTTTTCCAGGTTTTCCATGACCGTACGAACCCTGCACAAGCCTGCCATGAGATCCACTTGGCCAGGAGACGTCTCACAGAGGTTACATTGGCTTTACCAAAACATTGCTTTCATAACTAGATTTGTTATTAATTCACAGAATGGTATCGGATGCTTTATCACAGTTTCAGATGAGTGCTTTTGCTTTGTACATTTGCATTGAAATGAGTTTTTTTTGTTTCTGTTTAAAGGTTTTTCAGCTCTTTCTACTTAGTGGAGCTTTGCTTCGTTGTATGGAATAATTTAAAGATAAGATTATCCTTTATTAGTCCCTCAGTAGGGAAATTGCAGGATTACAGCAGCAGGTGCACAGCAGTGAGCAGTAATAAAAATAAAACATTTTTAAAAAACA
Source organism: Pseudoliparis swirei (assembly GCF_029220125.1). Taxonomy (NCBI): domain Eukaryota; kingdom Metazoa; phylum Chordata; class Actinopteri; order Perciformes; family Liparidae; genus Pseudoliparis; species Pseudoliparis swirei. Next base: position 24,473,084 of record NC_079406.1, read on the forward strand.
GTAAGGAAAATACAGTAGCAATATTAAATATACAGATGGAATAAAAGTATACACAAGGTAATAATGAAGTTTAATGGCTTGAAGACTTAACCTACCTAAATAAAAGGACCCTACTTAAATAGAAACAGGGGAAAAAGGAAAAAGTTGTTGAAAATTGGTGTAGATGGTTCAATCCCTATCAAGTGGGGAGATTGCAACACACAAAAAACGGGAACTTCACAGTATTCAATACCTGGTCCATTGAAACCAATATCTGGTCCATTGTCACCAATATCTGGTGCATTGTCACCAATATCTGGTCCATTGTCACCAATACTGTCATGATCTGGAGTTTGTGTCGTTTTGTGTCTTGTTTTGAAGTCCTTGTCGTCTGTCTCCCTGTGATTGTCTGCCCTGTCCCTGATTGTTTCCTTCTGTGTGATTGCTGGCCCCCCCCCCCTGTTGTGTGTGTGTGTCTTGTTTGTTCCCGTTGTCTCCTCCTCTCCCTATTGTGTAACCTGTTTCCTCTCATCCCAGGGGGCAGGGGGCTTGTTTGGTCCGTTTTTTTTCGTTCCTGTCTGGTCTGGTCTGTGTTTTTTTAATTAAAAAGTAATTTGTTAGTTTGTGTTTGTTGGGTCCTCTCTCGCTGCGACAACCTGGACTCGTCATGACAAATACCAATACCTGGTCCATTGAAACCAATATCTAGTCCATTGTCACCAATATCTGGTCCATTGTCACCAATACCTATACCTGGTCCATTGAAACCAATATCTGGTCCATTGTCACCAATATCTGGTCCATTGTCATCAACATCTGATCCATTGTCACCAATATCTGGTCCAGCTATTTGATTCTACCGATCAACAATATCCAATATCAGTATTTGTACATCTCTATTTTCTGGTTGATGTTACCTTTACAGACGTGGTGGAGGAAAGAGAAAACTGCAAATTGCCAAGTAGAAACAAACAAAAGAAGTGTCTTTTTCTTCTTCTTCTTGTCACAATAGAGACAACAACAACACACGAGGTGAAGGATAGTATTAATTATCCCCGTTTATTTTCTCTAATTGTGTTCATTCAGACTTATAGCGTGCAGCGCTTTACATGTATCGGTTTGGAAGACATACAAATGATCTCTCGTGTCTCTTTTTTTTCTCCCGCAGACGGCATCGGTGGCCGTGATGAAAAAGTATTAGAGATGGAAAAAAGATAAACACTTTAGGTGCTTTACGAGATGCTCTCCACCCTTTATGGGGGGAGGCAGCGCAGTTCATGAAGGATTCTCTCGAATGTCTTTTTTAAAGAACATGTCTTTTGCAAATACCTCGCGAATGTAAGACGTGCGACCGTCCGGTTCAGACTCCGGTCCTTCTTGCTGTGACGGGACAGTGTAAACACCCGATATTAAAAGGACCTGTCAATCACTGGTGGAGTGACAGCGGGTACCTATACTCGGTTTTTTAGATGATGGACTTTGCTCTTACATTTTTGGATCATGGATTTGAGAATTCAACATGCAAGGAGCAGCGAAGGAAGCTGTAATTTACTGCAGCGTGTAACATAAACCCACTTCAATCAGGAGAGACGGGTATTTAGAGTTTAACAATCATTTATTACAATAGCATATTGCAATAGTGCAAAGTCTTTTGGGCGATTGGACTCCATCCTGAAGTCAGATAAACCAGGGGTAGAGACGTTGATATCTGCGCAGGCAGAATCCCCCCCATGGAGTCCAGACACTGGTGGTGGTGTAGATGAAGCGTTGCCGTAATGCCGATTGGAGGAGCCGGGGGTGGAGGATGGTCGCACTGACCAGAGCTGAAATGACAACTGACAGCAGCAGAGGAGAACACATTTTAAAGTGTTACCAACGACGCTGTGATAGGCTTACACAACTGGGCTGCCTCTAAGTGGTTGGTTCATTCATCGGGCCCGCCCCCAATCAGCTAATGGAGTTAAGGTGCGTTCACACCAAAAGCGAAGCGATTTTTTCACGCGACCGAATCACATGAAAAGTCAACGTACAGATGCGTGTGGCTGCGATAGACGCAATATTTTTCCGGGCGGCGCTTTTGAGGCGACGCGTTTACAGCGACGCGTTTTCAGCGGCACAATTTTTGCCCCTAGTTGAAATATTTCAACTTTGAGGCGTTCATCTCCCAACTCGATCCAATCAGCTCTCGAGTCGCTCCGCGCGTCATCGCTGTCCCGCCGCTGTTGAATCAGAACAAGAAGGATAATAATGTTATGAACACAATGCCAGCGTTGAGATGTTCCGCTCTCGTAGCGCTGGAAGCGGAAGTCTTTCAGACGTAACGGTAACTTCATCGGTGAAAGTGACCGAGCTGAGTGAGCCCACGGGTGACGTCATGGACCCAAACACGAGGGCGTCAGTGTGTGGGACGTCCACAACAAGTATAAAGCAGAACTAGTGGTTAGTTATTCTGGTGGATGAAGGAAATGATAACGGTCTTTACGGAGACGAGAAACGGAGATAAGCCCCGCCTCACGCGTTTTGGGCGCCTTAATCGCTGCAAGTCTGAGACTGCTTGTGAATGAACCAGCTGGAACGAACGTCTTCCTGTCTGAACTTTCGCTGAGCTACATTTGTGACAAGAGCAGCCATATGAACCAATAACCACGAACCAATGACCTACCAGATCATTCAGTTGACATGTCGGAGGCTTCGGTGTTTTGTAATTTCGACGGCTTTGTGACGAATAAACAAACTCAACGCGCAGCCGTTAAAATTAGACCCCTCTAGCTGGCTCGCCCTCGTCAGGCGCCCCAAGGGACGGCGGCTCCAGGTCGCGTCCTTCGGAAAATATTAACCGTCCTCGCCATCTGCGGCGGCGTTTCCCTCGATGCCGCGCGGCACATCCGCATTTACGTGGTGATTGCAGGTTTCAGTCATCCTGCCCTTTTGAGCAATAACTGGAGCGTCGACACATCTGAATGCTGCGAAAGGCCTGGCTGGGAAACTGGAAATATGTTGTCCTACACTCAGGGTAAGTGGGAAATACACAAAATACTCGGAGAAAACCAACAAGATCACTGATTTTTTTCTCACATTTGTGCAGGTGGGAGACTTCTGATTCAGCGTGACATAACGTTTCACCCTCATCATATTTTCCATTCCTGCTCCTAATTCAATCTGTATTATTGGTCATTCACTTTCCATTCCCCAGCGCATCCTTCCAGACTGCACCGAGAGAGAGAGAGAGAGCGACTATTCCCGGCGAGCCGAGACACAAAGAGCGATGACACCATTGTGCTCTGAAAATCTCCCTGACCAATATCAGTTATCAACAAATTGGCCTGTGCCACTCCCCCGCGGCGATGTCATACATCGACAATGTTTTTTTTTCTTCCCCTGCTGCATCTGTCTTCATCAGTTCATCCATAATTAAGGAGGCTATTTTATTGGTGGCATTTATTCAGCGATATCATTTATCATTAGCAGACGTGGGGAAAAATCGATGGAAGAAAAAAAAATTGCTCAACATCTGTGTTCCATTGTGACGCTGATTATAAAAAGGCGGTGTTCGGTTTACTCAAAAAAAAGTTCTCAAATGATCAGGCACTGTGAAACATTGATTTGTCCCCATAGAAAAGAGACCTGTGATCGCTCATGTGTCGTTGCTCCAGACAATAGAGCTTTTCAGTGGCTCCTACTGAAATATGGCTAAGTGAGTCACGGAGGGCAGAGAAGTCATTTCGTTTCTGTGGATCTGGCCTCGTATCCGTCGCTTCTCTGTTTCATGTCCGCGTCCTCTTGCCGGCTATTGAAAGTGGCACAATGATGGCATTGAAAGCCGTGGACGCTCAGGGTGACGTTGCTCTGTGAGCAACTTTATCTCTCAAGCGACGGCTTGTTTGGCCTTATTTTTGGTCTTTTTCTTGATAACGATTACGAAGTCTGAACTTCACGATCCGATGCCAGTGCGTCAAAGACAAATTGCAGCAGCAAATTACTAAAGATAATAATAGGACAGTAAGATTATATAAAAGTACTGCAACAGTAACTACAGTATTATTTTTTTAACGTTGAAATAAATAACAATTCCTTCGGTAATAACAATCCAAGCCCGTGCTGTACCAACTCTCAGCAAGGAGGAGAAAGGCTCACTGGTTGGCTACTTCCATCATCAACACTCGGAAATGTTGTTCTTGTGTAGTTTATATGAGCTGATCAAATAATTGGGAAACTTGAGACCGGATCTTTATCTATCAGAACAATTTTAAAGGTTGCAAAAAATATATGCAATTACATCAGCATGCTTTGGTGTAAAACTGTGTGTGTGTGTGTGTGTGTGAGAGGTTGTGGCTCGTCTTAGTTACAACAACAACAAAAATCTAATCCCGCATCAATTGATCTGATACGCAGATAATCTGGATAGATTGAACCGGAACATTAATCTCTTCGGCCCCGACTGCCGCTGAATTCCACACCAACATTCAGCCCTAATGTCCAAACCCCAGTTGAGTTAAATCGCCGAGATATTTATTTGTTTTGGTGTCATACAAATCAATCGGTAAATCTCATTTTGGGAGCAAATCAACGAGGCAGATCGTGACGATCAAGGACGGCGACTTCAGAGTCGACCGGCGGCGCCGGGACCCGGCAGCCGACACAAGGGTTGTTTTTTTTGGACGCCCTTGCAAACTTAATGATCCACAGGTCTAGATTTTTTAATGAGGAGCTTGTTCCTTGGCGCAGCCGTCGACGACAGTGCCAGGTCTCGCGCAGAGGTCGCGGGCGTTACCGGCACCAGAGAGTCATTAAAAGAAAGCGAGAACGCAAAGGCGGGCGGCTCAGAAGCTCCTTTAACTGTACACAGGCTGATCTCACTGGAAAGCGTCCGGCGGGGGAAAGACAGAGACGCATCGCTGAGGTAAGAGGGTCTCCGGAGGCCGGATGCTGTGATGCTTCATGAGCTTGTTTTTCTTGGCAGAGCCCAGGAGACTCGTCCTCAAAGAGTCCTGCCAGAGAGGCAGCCGACAACAAAAGGCACCGTAGTTCAAAAAAGCTCGACTTTTATAGACGCCGCCCGGTTACTGATGTGTGTTCTAAGCTGTGTGGCATATACAGGACTGTCTCAGAAAATTAGAATATTGTGATAAAGTTCTTTATTTTCTGTAATGCAATTAAAAAAACAAATGTCATGCATTCTGGATTCATTACAAATCAACTGAAATATTGCAAGCCTTTTATTCTTTTAATATTGCTGATTATGGCTTACAGCTCAAGAAAACTCTAAAATCCTATCTCATAAAATTTGAATATTTCCTCAGACCAAGTTTAAAAAATGATTTATAACAGCAAAACAAAATCAAACATTTGAAAATGTGTTTCCAGGTGTTTCGAGTTAATTAGACGATTCAAGTGATTTGTTTAATACCCTACTAGTATACTTTTTCATGATATTCTAATATTTAGAGATAGGATATTTGAGTTTTCTTAAGCTGTAAGCCATAATCAGCCATATTAAAAGAATAAAAGGCTTGCAATATTTCAGTTGATTTGTAATGAATCCAGAATGCATGACATTTTTGTTTTTTTAATTGCATTACAGAAAATAAATAACTTTATCACAATATTCTAATTTTCTGAGACAGTCCTGTATGTGCCTGGTTTGAAATACAATGCATTATATAACTGTGCTATATGGTGGTGACATAACAATAGTACAGTAAAAAAGAAGAAATCGGTTTTAAAGTTTTTCGACAGAAAGTCACCGACTCAAAATGCGAATCACGTAAATACAGTTTCGCCATTAAATTATCATTAATAAAGTTATACTGATGGGAACCACACCCCTGCAAAAAAAGATCTCTGATATCTAATATACACTACCGTTCAAAAGTTTGGGGTCACTTAGAAATGTCTTTATTTTTCAAAGAAAAGCAGTTTTTTCAATAAAGATAACATTAATCAAAAATACACTCTATACATTGTTAATGTGTTAAATTAATATTCAAGGTGGAAAAGTCTGGTTTCTTATGAAATATCTCCATAGGTGTATAGAGGCCCATTTCCATCAACTATCACTCCAGTGTTCTAATGGTACATTGTGTTTGCTAATCGCCTTAGAAGACTAATATCTGATTAGAAAACCCGTGCAATTATGTTAGCACAGCTGAAAACAGTTATGCTGGTGATATAAGCTATACAACTGGCCTTCCTTTGAGCTTGAAGTTTGAAGAACAAAATTAATACTTCAAATATTAATCATTATTTCTAACCTTGTCAATGTCTTGACTATATGATCAATTCAATTTTCAATTCATTTGATAAATAAAAGTGAGTTTTCATGGAAGACACGAAATTGTCTGGATGACCCCAAACTTTTGAACGGTAGTGTAATAAAGAATTATGTGATACAAATTCTGCTTGATAACCAAAACAATTTACAACTGAACTACTCCAAGCTAGTTTAACTACATGAGAATAAATAAAATAAATAAAAGTGACACCCTGTGACTGACTGACTTGTCAGAGGGAATGTGAGGGACACGCCTCCATCAATGTCAAACCTTTATTGATTTTTCTCTCTCAAGATTATGCGAAAACAGAAATGGTTCTCTCTCTGAGTAGTTTCTTACCCCCCAAAAGGCCGAAGTCGCCCTCCATCAAATCATAGCGCCGCACCTTTCACTCTCAATTGCATTCTTTTTGTTCATGGCTTAGCTGCACGACTTGACCCATGTTTTTCACAAACAGAACAACGAACAATAAATATATAGCCGGTAATGTCGTTGTATGTCCCCCGATATTTAACCAGCAGCTATAGCGAAGTGTTTGAACCCTGCAATGCAGATTCATGTAATGCAAATTAAAGGGAAAACATTTAGTTGATTTCATAATATGTCAATCAAACAATTAATCAAGAATCTTTTTGAAAATGGAGTTGTTATTTCAGAAAATCTTTTTCTTTTCTCCTCTGCAGGTTGTCTTTCATTTCAATGACAGTAAAATTCAGTATATTTGGGTTTTGGGCTGTTAGTCGGATCACAAAAAAACTATCTGAAGACATTGGTCTGCACTATGGGAAACTCTTTTCTGATATTCTAAAGATAAACAGATTAATCTGGAACATAATGAGCAGAATAATGAATCTGATTGCAATCTATACAAGGAACACTTGAAGGCTCATGAGCCTCAAGGATGCAGGTGAGGTCATTATCACGCTACAAGTAGGCAAGCTGTTACAATGGCACTGTAATTATGAAAGTGAAAGTGCTATTCCAGGTTCTCTAATATTACTCATCAATCACATGTTGGCAGCCATTCGAAAATATACTCAGCAACCCATCCTTGATGGAAACCATTACTGTGATTAAAAAGATGTGCATTGTTGCACTACCCACCCCGTCAGGTGTATGAAGCTCGACGCTCCAACTTTAGCAGTTTACCATTACTGTACAATATAGGAAAACTCCGAGACTCGCAAACTGATTTTAGTTAAATATTTGAATAGAACTGGGATATTTAAAAACTCTGAATAACTGGTGACGTTGTGTATATATTTGGTTCTCCTTTTGAGATATCTTATTTTGGCATTTGGTATCCCTAAAACCTATGAATCAATGTTTTACGTGACCACGTAGTGTGCAGGACATGATGCAACAGTAAAATAAATAATGCATTGCAATCTCACTACCCACCCTGTCAGGTGTATTAGGCTCGACGCTCCAACTTTACATTTAAGCCATATAGCAGTGTACCATTACCGTACAATATAAAAAAACTCCGGGACTCGGGAACTGATTTTATTTATTTATTTTCATATTTTAATGGAACTGGGATATTTCAAACCTCTGAATAACAGATGACGTTCTGTACATGTTTGTTTCTCCTTTTGAGATATCTTATTTTGGCATTTGGTATCCCTAAAACCTATAAATCAATGTTTTACGTGACCACGTAAAGTGTGCAGGACAAAGGAGTGATGTAATCCAACACCACCTCGAGCTTTTGACACTGTTGACCACCAAGTGCTCCTGACAAAGCTGACTTATTTCAACTTTTCAGCAGACTCAATACAGTGGCTTGAGTCATATTTATCAAACAGAAAACAGAGTGTTTTGGTCAACGGTGCCAAATCCCCATACCTTGTCAACCCTGTAGGGGTTCCACAAGGTTCCATTCTTGGACCATTACTGTTTTCACTGTACATAAATGACTTACCTAATGTATGTCCTGAGTTAAATGTACAAATGTATGCCGATGATGCGGTCATCTTTGTACAGGGAAAAAATACTGAAATGATCTCATTGTGTCTCTCAAATGCTTTGGACAAGGTCCAACACTGGCTGAACAACATTTGCTTACAGTTAAATGCAAAAAACTGTATGCATGATGTTCAGTAAACGACCAATCGTAATCGAAGGATCAAATGTGTTTTTAAACGGAGCAGAACTACAACTAGTCCCCCACTTCAAGTATCTTGGGGTCATACTAGACTCAAACTTGAATTTTAAAAACATATTAAAAATCTCCAACACCATAAAATTCAATCTGCAAAATTTTAAACAAATTATACCCTTCTTAACCATCAATGCTGCAAAGTCATACCTCCACTGTATGATCTTTTCCCACATTGAATACTGTTTTACAAATTGGTCGTTTGCCTGTGCCACAAACCTGAAACCAATACAACAGCTGTACAAGAGGGCTATCAAGGTGTTTGACAGAAAGCCTAATTCATACCACCACTGTACTATCCTTGAGAAACACCATTTCCTGAGTTTTGACAATTTAAAGTCTTTTAAAAGTATGGGTTTTATTTATAAATGTTTACATGGACTGGCTCCCCTCCCTTAGGGGAGTTCATCCACAGAAAAAACACTGGACGCTCCACCAGGTCAGAAACCAGAGGAGACTGTGAAGTCCCCCATAGACGGACCACTTTTGGCCAAAATGTCCTCTCCGTTAAAGGAAGCTCATTGTGGAATAGCCTCCCAACTCAGATACGGGATTGTGCCACCCTCAACAGCTTTAAAGGTCAACTAAAAGAATGGTTGAGAAACACACAGACGTGCAATCACCGCTAAATGCACTTTAGCATAGGGGTATTCTCCTCTTGCACTTTATGTAGCACTTTTATCTTATCTTGTATTGCACTTTACATGTCACTGCTGCTATATTGTACTGCCATGTGGTAAATACTCATGTATGCTGCTCTTGCTCTTTTTGCATATCATGTATTTAATATTTTTACAAATGTCATGTTATTATATATTGTACGTCAGGGACTACGGATGGAAATTAGCTCAAAGCTATAATCTGGCATATTTACACTGAAAACATAACCTGTCTAAAGTGTTCATTAATGTGCATTGTCCCTCTTCAAATAAAACGATTAACATAACATAACATATTAAAACACATCCCGTGTAAAACGGCGGTCCAAGCTCCCCCATCGCGATGCAACGGTAAAGTAAATGATGCAGTGCAACCGCACAGTAAGTAGTAAATAACAAACGGAGTAGCTCTGGCACAGAAGTTTTTTTCCGTCTGTAGGTTTTCTAAATGATCTCCCAGGTAATTGGATGTGCCGAATGCACTGAAACCGCTTTCTTGATGTGCCGCAACCTTCGCCCTGATTGTCTCCGCTCGTGACAATTGCCTATTGGCGAGATTGCTCGCCTTCATGCACACGTTTCCCCGACCGGCAGATTGGACAGGCTTTTGTGCAGCACTTCATTTTCAATCAGATCCGATCCTGGTTAAGTCGCCATGCAGTGCGAGGGGTAAATGGCGGGGGTCATGTGCTCTCTCCCCAGTGCTAATGAGAAGCTTCAGTCAACACATGGCTGTCATTTTTGATCCTGTCTTCCAAAGCTTGACATGAAGCCGCAGAGAGGTTATGGCCGACGAGGCCTATCCATCGCTAACGTTCGCCCATCCGGCTGGGACCGGAACGAGTAAATGGTTCGGCTTCTTTTGCATATAGATGTCGGCACAGAAGCAATCGTTTCCACCGGCGCTGGGTTTAAGAGCGCCCGGGGGACTAATTGTCTGTCTATCAAATTAATATGAAGCAGAATTATTTCAGAGATCGTGAGATACTCTGGACGTGTATGATATTTGGTCTCATTAAGACGTCACTGAGACATTTGACTACAGGAGATAATGGTACAACTCCACAGCTTCTCTTAAAGAACAAACTAATGGCACTGCAACATCACAATCCACTGCGGCACTATCTCTCTACTTTAGAAATAGCTTGTTAAATGTGTGTGTGTGTTTGTGTCGTTGCTGGGAATAACACACCCAAGAAAATCATGTAAATACACTATGAACACACTAATGTTTACGAAATGTGCTTTAGCATATGACTGACACATTTGTTTTCTGGATATTTGCATTGGAGGAGGTCCTTTGTTGAAACAACAGTTGTATTGTCAGGGATTTTCGATGTGTTGAGCACATATAGGTCTAAAATAAGATGACCTGCACATCCATAGTCAAAATTAGCTAACTAAATGTGGTCTGGAAGTAGCTTATAAATGATGGATTTCAATCTCCTGTGAACAGCTGATTGATATTTTATTAGCTTCTATATCTAATAACAAGAAAAGTATGAGGCAATTTGTGGAACCAGCATGTCATCCATCTGGCATTAACAGTCACTGTATGGTATTGTGTAAACAACCTATGGTTAGATGTTACAACCAGTTTAATGTACTGGACACTTGAAAGACTGCCCGCTGTTTCCATTCCCTACATTCAGCCAATCAGCATCTCAGGAAAGGATTCATTGAGTTGTTTTTTTTGCAAATGTGATGCATTCCACCTCATCTCGCTGTATTCATCAAACAACCCCGGGTGGAGTCACAGTTTGCTTATCATTTGTGAGTGTCTGCAGGCTTCGCTTTCTGCTCACTGCATATTAATTTTTTTTTAAAGAAGAGGAAGTCGTAATAAGTTTTGGGCGGAAAAAAATCGTCACTTCTTTTTCACATTCCTATTCTTTTGTACATTCAAAAGCATTGACGTGTTGCACGTGGAGCTCGGCTGTGGTGACGGAGAGTGACGGCTGATGCGGACCACAGAGTACAGTAGTACACATTGAAGACCAGATCAGACTTCAATTGACTTTATTTAGTCAGATCCATTCAAATCTGGCCTTAATCCTTTGAGAGGACTGGGGACATCGCTGCTAAACACAACGTACAGATGACACTGATGGGAATGTTATTGGTTTTGCATGTATGTAGTCATAAAGCCAAAGTATTAGATAATTCTAAAATTGACTGATGATCGCGTTAGATGCAATGTCAGGAGATTGTTGCCTAGCGATCCATCCAATGGTTGTCATCCATCCATCCACTATCTGTAACCGCCGCTTCTCCTCTTCAGGGTTGCGGGGGGTGGCCTGGAGCTGGCAGGATTCACCCTGAACGGGTCGGGTCGCCACACTGACACATAGAGATCCATCCACAAGCAATTTATCGTCCTCAATTGACCGAAGCCGCATGTCTGTGGAAGGACCCTACAGAGCCCGGAGCAAACTCACGCTGTCATTGGGGTGAACGTTCAAACTCCACACAGATGGGCCGACCAGCCTGGGTTCGAACCCCGGCGGCGGTGGTCCTATTTCACACAAACACAAGTAAACCGTGTGGCGGTGCCGCGAAGAAAGGTCAGGGGTCGACTTCATCCTCTCAGGACCACGAGTGTCTGCCAAAGGTCAATAATCGTTGTTGTGAACCGACCCACCGACTGACATTACCATGCCTTGGGGTCAACCCTAAGTCATTACTGCTTCCTTCTACCAAATTTAATTGAAATCTGTATAGTAGATATCTTGGAAATTAACAAACTAACAGACATAGGCACAAATTGGACCCAAGCATATCCACCATTATGGTAATAACCAACACTGAAGTGAGGGGAATTTAATTTTATGCCGTGATAATGAGAATATATCTCCATATTGCAAGGTAAATTGAACCCATTACCTGGAGGACATATAATCAAGTGACACATTTAACACGCCATCGAGGGCAGATTCTATTTTACCCGCCAATAACCCCGGAATCATATTCACATCTTAGATTTGGTTGTAAGCTCTATTACATTTGCTCAATTATCTATTTCCTCTGATTGCCCCGGTTTCTTTTGTTCCCCTTGAAACAAAAGAACAAATCCTCTGAGGCTGTTAAATATTTAGGCAATCCCTCAGTTGTTCCTGTGTCAGGATTTAAAGCTGTAAACGTTTTGTATAATTTACGGGTTTTTTGTGAGACATTTTTTGAATATCTGAGCGCGTCGAGAAGAACAAAATTCCCTTTCAGCAGAGATTACTAATGGTGTCCTGTGTCCTCTCCCCAGTGCTGTCGTCCAATGAGGAATTGATTACATATCTGTCACCGTGAAAAAGAAAAGAACGTCTGGAGCGAGGGAGGCGATGCGAGAGAGAAAATAAAAAAAGAGGTCTTGGTTTTTTTTCTTATTATTATTAGTCCTTCTTTTGGCTCCTGTTGATCTGATATTGATCGCCTGACATTGGTCAAATATCCCACTCTGCATTGTGGTCAGATGCTGATTGGGTGTTGAGGGGGTGAGGGAGTGTGACAGGAACTAGGCCGGTTGGGTCTGACACCAACCAGATGATGTATCACCGATCTGAATGTCTTTTCTTCTCCTGCGATTGGGATGAAACAGAAGCTCGGATTGTCATCAGTGGCTTATCCACTCTGTTTGTGCTCAGGCGGCGCCTCTTCATGGATGCCAAATCATGATGCTGCCGTTTTAAGACGGTTTTGTTTGGGTTTGGCTCTCTCTCTGATGGCGCGGCTGTGTCCAGACGCCGTCGAGGTAGCTCCGCGGAGATTGTGCGCTCTTTTAGTTTTTGTGTTTATTTTTAATATTTTCTTTGCCACAAACACATCGGCACTAACAACATACGACCGCAGCACACTTTTGGACATAAACTTTTGCGCAAAACAAGGGTTTTTGTCCACTTTTTCCATCGATCCAGCGTGGCCGGCAGAGATCGTCCGAGCGAACCACAACAACAACAGTGGAGCCGCTACTACGGGAGGCAGCGAAAACATCGAGGGAAGCGGGCGGAATTCGGAACAGACTGAGAGTTCAAGCCCACCGCCCACCTCTGCCCAGCATCCTTCTTGCTAACGTCCAGTCTCTGGAAAATAAGATGGATGATGTTAGGGCAAGGATCAGATTCCAACGGGACATGAGGGACTGTAACATCTTTTGTCTGGCGGAAACATGGCTGACCCGCTGGTGCGGATCGAGTCATATGCCCAACCGAGTCCTTCTCTGTTTTCCGTGCAGACAGAACGGAAGAGTCTGGTAAATCTAAGGGTGGAGGGTTTGCTTCATGACTAACAACAAGTGGTGCAACCCCAAGAACATCAAGACTCTTTCTCGTTCCTGCACGCCGAACCTGGAACATCTGGCGATCTCATGCCGTCCATTCTACCTTCCCGGAGTTCAGCTCGGTCATCACCACAGCCGTCTACATACCACCACAAGCGGACACCGGCGTAGCACTATCGGACCTACATGATGTGTTATGTCGGCATCAGAACAAGTATCCCGCGGCTGTGGTGGTGGCTGGGGACTTTAATAGGGCAAACCTAAAAAGTCATGCCGAACTTTCACCAGCACATTACGTGTGCTACCAGAGGAAAGAACGTTGGACCACTGCTATACGCCATTCAAGAGAGGCTACAAGGCTGTCTCTCTCCTCCGTTCGCAAATCAGACCATGCCGCCATTTTCCTGCTACCGGAGTACCGACAAAAGATCGCGGGAAGCGGTAGTGACGAGGGACGTAAGCGGTGGTCTGACCAATCAGAGGCTGAGCTACAGGGCGCTCTGCGTGTCGTCGACTGGGACATGATCCAATCCAGTTCCAGTGGCGTCAGCGAGTTTTGGAAGTAGCAATGAGCCTCATAGCAACGCTAGCGGACACCATCGTCCCCACGGTAAAAGTTAGGGTCTTTCCTAACCAAAAGCCGTGGGTTGATAGATCCATCCGTGAAGCTGTGAACGCCCGTACTGCTGCCTATAACTCCGGTCTTGTATCCGGCAACATGGACGAGTACAAGGCAGCGGTCTATGGACTGAGGAGAGCGGTGAAGGAGGCCAAGAGGAGGTACCGAGACAGAGTGGAATCACAGATGGAGCAGCGCGACACCAGGCGCCTATGGCAGGGGCTACGGACTATCACAGACTACCGGAGCAGACCCCGCGCAATGGTGAGTGCCGACGCATCCCTAGCGGACGACCTGAACTCATTTTATGCACGGTTTGAGGCTAGCAACAACAGCGCTAGCTCGCCGCTAACAACAACACCGTTAAGCGTGGCCGAGGTGAGTTCTACCGCTGGGGATGAACACACACTCTCTGTGACCGAGCACAGTGTGAGGAGGGCTCTGTTGAGGGTGAACACCAGGAAAGCTGCAGGTCCAGATGGCATATCTGGGCGAGTACTGAAGACCTGTGCTAACCAGCTAGCTCCAGTGTTCACCACAATATTCAACCTCTCCTGGCTGAGTCCGTGGTCCCCGCCTGCTTCAAGAGATCCACTATTGTCCCTGTGCCCAAGAATGCTTCTCCAGCATGTATGAATGACTACCGACCGTGGCCCTCACCTCGGTGGTCATGAAATGCTTTGAGAGGCTGATAAAGGACTACATCTGCGCCTTCCTCCTTCCTCCATGGACCCGCTGCAGTTTGCTTATCGCCCAAACAGATCCACGGATGATGCTGTCTCCCAGGTACTGCACACCACACTCTCTCATCTGGACAGCCAGAGGGGGCTATGTGAGACTGCTGTTCATTGATTATAGTTCAGCTTTCAACACCATAGTCCCTCCAGACTGGCCGGCAAGCTGATTGAGCTGGGACTGAACACCCCTGTGTGCTTGGATCCTGGACTTCCTGACCGCCAGGCCACAGGTGGTCAGGGTGGGCAGACACACCTCCAAACCCTCACCCTGAACACAGGATCCCCAGGGTTGCGTCCTCAGCCCCCTACTGTACTCCCTGTACACACATGACTGTGTGGCCAGGTTCAGCTCAACACCATCATCAAGTTTGCGGATGACACAGTGGTGGTGGGCCTGATCTCCGACAACGGCGAGAAGGCCTACCTGGAGGAAGTTGCTGATCTGTCACTCTGGTGCCAGGACAACAGCCTCATCATGAATGTCACCAAAACTAAGGAGCTGATTGTGGACTTTAGGAGGGTACAACAACAGAGGACGTACTCACCACTGGGGATTAACGGGACTACTGTGGAGAGGGTGAGCGGTATAAATACCTGGGAGTCCACATCACCGAGGATCTGACATGGTCAACGAACACAGACACTCTGGTGAGAAAGGCAAGGCAGCGCCTCTACCACCTCAGGCAGCTGAGGAAATTTAAAGTTTCCCAGAGGATCCTTCAGTCCTTCTACTCTGGAGCTGTAGAGGCGTCCTGACAGGAAGCATCACAGCCTGGTTTGGCAACTGCTCCGCTCAGGACAGGAAGGCTCTGCAGAGAGTAGTGCGTTCGGCTGAACGCACTATTGGAACTACACTCCCCACCCTGCAGGACTTGTACACCAGGAGGTGCAGAACCAGAGCCGGCAGGATCATGAAGGATCCTCACCACCCCAACAACAGACTGTTTCAGCTGCTGCGGTCAGGCAGGCGCCTCCGTAGTCACGCTGCAAGAACAGAGAGACTGAGATGGAGTTTCTTTCCTCAGGCCATCAGGACTGTGAACTCCGACCTCACCAGGACCCCCACATAGACCCACACAACTGCCCCTTTTAGGCACACACACACACACACACTTACTGTAAATATTGTGTTGTTTTTTATTGTAAATAGTGTGTACTTGTTGCCCTTGCACATTCCTGCTGAGCATTGCCACTTTCATTTCACTGCACACCCTGTGTGTGTATGTGACAAATAAAACATCTTGAATCTTGAATCTTGAATCTTGTATCGTGAAGGGAATTGCTGTAAAAAAAAGAAACTTGCACTTTTTTTTTCTTCCTTTCCCTGCTGTGAGGATTTGTTCATCTCTAAATTGAACATTTTCAGAAGTAGCACATGAAATCGGATGTGCTGTTCGCCTTCGTTTTGTGTCTGGGGGGGCGTGGCCAACTAAAACCCCTTTGAAATGGGGGGGTACCGCAAGAGAGTTTCATCGGCAACAGCACATGGATTCAAAGTGGTTCCCAGTTTAGTATGAAGTCGCTTTTCAAAGTGAACAAACGAGCTGAGAAAAAAACCCTGTCGCATCAATGTCAGGCATGAATATCATAAATATGCTGTGAGCAGTTTTGCAGCAACTCCCATTTGCTCTGAGTCGTACAAAGGTGCAGAGTGTCGGGAGCTTTTACTTATGTGATGTCTAGCTTTACAAAAAAAGGAGTAGCCTTGTTTCCAGGGACTACAAATAATTGGTTTGTTTATACAATCAATGGTAGAGAGCAGTCAACTTTCTCTGGGGAAATATGAGCATCACAGCACCACCTGCTCCCGCCTCCCAAGCCGAGCTGCGCCTTTCACGATATGAGTGGTTTCAGATTGATTCTTTCAATATTTGATGCTGTATTTACAATGCAATGTGGAACACTGCTGTATTATGTCAATGTGTCATGTCATCAGTTCAACGATATTCTTTTGTGATAATTAAATAGGTGTTTTTAAGATGTGAGGGTACGATGACGTGCTCTTTGTTATTTGATGGACTGTAGGCGCTTGTGTTTGACCTTAACCATCTACATTTACAATAAAATATGCATCTACAAATAACATTTGAGATAACCAAGTGTTTTAGATGCTGCTTTTAATAACTTTCCCTGTATAATATTCTCACATGGATTTTCTAAATCGTTATCTTATTTTTTTATTTTTATTGTTATGCATCAAGCATTAAAAGAAAATAGTTATGCCTGCAGTCACACGACAGCAGTTTTTGGTTATCTTTACACTTTCCAGTCTTCATGCAGTGCTAAGATGACCATCGTATATATCCGCAAAATGGCAACCTATTCTTAGAAGTCCACGTTCCCCAAAGTAAATTCAACCAATGCTCAATGGCAGAGCCACTGGGTGTGATCTCTGCAAAAATAATTAGCAAACTCTACAAAACACAGCATAGCAATGCATTTCTTTGTTTATTCTGTCTACTGTTTGTGGGGGAATACTTATTACTTATCTTCATTGGAGTGACATCTTTTCAATAAGCCATTTAGATCTAGAGTAAGAACGTCTTAAGTCTACAAGCCAACATGGATATTTGCACTATTTTACCAACCAAGTAGCAGAAGACTAGAAGGGCACTCCCTGTTGGCGGCTGGTTACTTGCCCAAGAGGCCGGTGGAGTAAACTATAGCTCAGCAGCCAACATTTGGCTGATGGTATTTTCCCAGAATGTATCTCACTCACAGATGTTTGAGTTATTCCTTTTTCTTCTACGTTGTAAAAGTCTTTCACTTTCTTTTTTTAATTTCTTTTTTTATAATGGTTTATTTAATAAGGGACAGTGCACATTGATAAAAACTTTGCAGTAAATGTGCCAGAGTTAGCCAAGAGGCTATTTTTCATCTGTAGTCCCAATGTTGCTGATGTTAAGAACAAACCTAAAAACATAAGATTACAAATACAATCTACAGATAAAGCAAATAAAATAAGGGAGAACAATGTTAAAATGGACAGAATAAAAACATAATGTCAGAGATACAACGTAAAAGCTTACAGACTAAATGTGACATATAACTGCAAACAGGTGACAACAAGAGAAGACACGCAGGTGGAGCAAACGGCCGACCAGCAAGTCAAGACATACAGAGACCGGTCAACAGACAGACAACAACTGACAGACAGAAAAAATGAAAGTCCAACCTGGACAGATGGAAGAGGGAGTAGCCGTTACAGTCTAGTGCTGACAGAGCTGGGTAGTAATGTACCATTTCTTTGTTTCTGCTTTAAAAGAGTTGAATGATTGTAGCTCTCTGATAGATCCTGGAATGTAGTTTCAGTCAACTGCTGCTTGTACTGAGAAAGCAGCATGACTGAAAGCACTTTTCCTGAGAGGGACGATACAATCCAAAACCCTTTAGGTCATAAATAACCTGAATTCAGTCCTGGGTCATGTGACATGGCGCTAACACTGCACAGTGACAAGCACCATGTACTGTAGTAAAACTGCATATACTGTAAGTTTTTCTAGGTCCTTTTCCTTCATTGCACAACAACTTTACCACCTTCAAATGCTGAAGTTGTCAAAATCAGAAAACACTTTTTAGCAAGCGCAGGAAAAACTTCAAATGTCCATACTGTGGATGTCTCAAAGGCGTTTTTTTCCAAATCTAAACATTTAGGTGCCTGTCATAGCAGGAGGCAAACTCAATTACACCACAAAGGTTACGGGGGCCAACAGGACCTCACGTACACTGCAAAGGGCACGGTGGTAGACATACAGTATCCACTGGACCACACACACACCATTAGAGAAAGGTCATAGGAGCTCTTACCTTTGTAGAAGCACTCCTCACTGTGCATGATGGTAATCTTGTGTCCTCTGAGGCAGGAGGCCCGGTGGAGCTCGCAATGGTTTTGGTACAGCTTCCCATCTGAACCGCACACGGGTTTGTAGTGCGGCTTACAGTGATCCAAGCACTTGCACTCCCCTTGGCCGGTCTCCCGGTTGGCCACGCAGTGACGCCCCAAGCCGCAGTACTTGTGTTCACATGGACTCGGAAAGCCATCGTGTCCCATAAAAGCTGCGGGGAAAAAGATATTTAAATAAAGTTACATTAAATAAACGATTGGCAACCTGTGATCGATGTGTACCGGAACAGATGGGAAGTCTGAGTTAAAGGTATTTCTACATCTTGGATCCTGAGTTTAAGGTCTTTCTACATCTTGGATCGTGAGTTTAAGGTATTTCTACAGGTTGGATCCTGAGTTTAAGGTCTTTCTACAGATTGGATCCTGAGTTTAAGGTCTTTCTACAGATTGGATCCTGAGTTTAAGGTCTTTCTACAGGTTAGATCCTGAGTTTAAGGTCTTTCTACAGGTTAGATTCTGAGTTTAAGGTCTTTCTACAGGTTAGATTCTGAGTTTAAGGTCTTTCTACATCTTGGATCGTGAGTTTAAGGTCTTTCTACAGGTTGGATCCTGAGTTTAAGGTCTTTCTACAGATTGGATCCTGAGTTTAAGGTATTTCTACATCTTGGATCGTGAGTTTAAGGTCTTTCTACAGGTTAGATCCTGAGTTTAAGGTCTTTCTACAGGTTAGATTCTGAGTTTACGGTCTTTCTACAGGTTAGATTCTGAGTTTAAGGTCTTTCTACATCTTGGATCGTGAGTTTAAGGTCTTTCTACAGGTTGGATCCTGAGTTTAAGGTCTTTCTTCAGGTTGGATCTCATTTAGGCTCTTACAGTCCCATCAACCCTCAGGGGAATCCCCATCGGTACGGGATGTTGTTTTTCTAAAGTCACAAAATTGTATATATATAAATACCGCCTCGATATAACATCAATATTGAGAGTGCCTAAAAGTATGTTCGCTTCAACCCAAAGATGTCATATATGTCTTTTTATCAGAGATAAATATGTTCCGTCTGTGTGTGTGTGTGTGTGTGTGTGTGTGTGTGTGTGTGAGTAAGGCCGTCCCACTCCGATTGGGAAACCCTCATCAATTCTTCATTAGCATAGAGGCTTTGTCAATGTAAGGGCTATTTCAAAGTAGGTTCGCGGTGAGGAGAGTGAACTTCTTACATTTCTGACAGGTGGGCACCACATAATGGAAATCACAGGCTCCAGAAAAACATAATGAACAATGTTTAATTCTGTGTTGCTAATTTGTCAATTATAATATAACCTCGTTGCATTTGCATGTTCGCAGACTTTTACATGAAGCATATATGTTCAAATTAAATGAAAGACAATGCATCACGAATATTTCCATTATGTGTTCTCTTCACTCGCACATTTTTATTCTACTTTGGGGATTTCTGCCTTCTTTATACTCCAGCTGGAGATAGACAGAAAAGGGGGAAAAAGAGAGATGGGTCAAGAGGTCAGATTCATCTACACCTACATGGCGTGCCCGCTCAAGGTCGAGCTACAGGTGCAGCATCTGTGTGTTATTTTACTAAAATAAATCATTTGATCCATAAAACATCATTGAAACAGAGAAACATGTCCATCACAATATGAGTAGGAGGTGATGTCATGACAGAGCAGTGGTCCACAACCCTTGAGCTAGACCCCCAAAGGGGTCAGCAGATACAACTCAGAAGATGCAAGATGATCAACACAATCTAACAGATTTCATTTGCATAAAGTCTAGTTTTTTATTTTACCCTTCCCTTCGGCTTAATTTCCCAAAAAACGTTATACGAGGACAAAATCTCCCCTCGAAAAATGATGAGTCTGATTTCTTTTGAGGACATGATTTCGTTGCGGTCAGCCATTTCAACCCGTGTGGACACGAATACGTCCTGACAAGCCACAGAGCAGTCTGTGCAGCAACCCTTGAACCACTTCAAATATATTGGCTTTCTAATAGCAGCTTGCTCACTGTTAGATTGCCCTTTGCAATAGTCCTCGTGGGACGGTGAACGGCTAAGATGAGCGGAGAAAATATAGAATAAAAAAACGTACAACCATCAGAACGAATTGGCTCTCAACGCCGCACCGTTGCGTAAAGTTATGAACATAAGAGACGCTGGGCAGAGAAAGTTATTACAATATACTATTTGTGAAAATGTCCCTATATTTAAGGATAAGTGAGATGTCTTTCAAAGAAATGCCGAGATAGTAAAAATATATATCTAAGCTTTTCTTTTTCTCGACCACATGACAAGCGGACCAAGTTAACGTCGGCAATGAAAGCTACGATGTTCAAAACACTCATGCCAGCACGATATTGATTGACAGCTCTCAAAAATTGCTAAGACGTGTCACATTCTACCTTTTTTGTTATGACACATTTACAGTTGTACCTGTGTCAAAATAAACATATATGCCGTGCTAACTTGCCACCACCAAACAGACGTTAGCAACTAGCTGTTGAAGAATAACAATATTAGCCAAACCCAGATATATATTTATTTTATCCTGGGTTGGAGACAGAAACAGAGATGGGTTTATGTTCATCCGACTGGCCGGAAAAACATGACTCCAGATGTAATGATAATGTTGTTTTTAATAGCATCAAATGATGCAACTGTTTGCTAACATGTCCTTTAAGGGTTATCGCTAGCTAGTACTTGTCCCGTTAGCAAACATTTCTGAGGGCAATGGCAGAGACTCAGGAGCAGAGGAAACTCAGGAGTCAAGGTGATAAAACTCTTTACTAGGTAAAAATTCACACGACGACACAACATGAATTTTGTGTTATTTTTGCATGATCCCTTTGACAACTTGTGAGTGTGTTTTACAAAGAAATCTTGGCTTTCCTTTGGTTACGTTAGCGATGACTGTAATTCCCTTGCAATAGTCCTCGAGAACTATTAAATCAAAGACAGACACATTTCTATTCCTGCAGAAAGGTAATAAAGACAATATCTGCAAAGCATTCAATTTGAAAATATCCATTAATATTCAAATTCAAGGCTTTTCATTTGTTTTCCATCCCAGATCCACTCCTGGAACGTCAAGCATGATTAACGTTTTCATGTTCATTTTTAGACAACTGAAATTAGTCATCGTTGGGGATTAATTGTGGTCTTTCACAATACATGTATGGGATACAGACATGCATATTAGTGGCACATGTCGATAATTCATAGAGCACATAGGTTGCCCTGCACTTAGTGGAGATAAGAGAGTGTAACTGAACTGTAAAACTGTCACGGAAGTAAGAAGAATAACTGAAGTGAGGCGCCTAGAGACTGGCATCCACCAACTCTATTCTCACATTGCACACACTGTCTCACTGGCCAATAAATATTGACTAGAGTGGCGCTTCACTGCATTAATTACAATCTATGATGCATTTGGCTTTGAGCAGAACAGGCAGGCATATAAAAGGCAAAAAGAACACCCGGCAAATGTTTTTTACCAACGCATTGGATAAACGGCTTTTGCTTCTCAGCTCGGATGCATCGAACACGGCGAAGTTAGCCTTAGCAACGAAACACAAATATTCGAAAAAAAGGAAACCGTTGTTGCCTTTTGCAATGTTCCTGCAGCGCAAGTAAAAATTGAAATAATTACGAGAAATTAAGTATAGCATCTGAGAAATGAGGCGATATTAAATCGTGAAATCTCACTTTTGTTTCAATTGAAACGTGTGCTAACCCGAGCCCGATGTGGTTAATGTTCGAGAAAATCATATAACTTAGTTTGAACTCCTTCGTGTTAGCCAGAGGAAACCATTATGTAATGTGTTATGATACTTGGTTGTGGAACAGATGCTTCCTAGAAATGGGGATTTGTGCAATAATAGAAGGAATAATAACCGCATCTTGACCCAACCGGAGTAAATCGTGTGCCGGTTGGGTCAAGTTCTGTTGGTAAGCT
Source organism: Pseudoliparis swirei (assembly GCF_029220125.1). NCBI lineage: Eukaryota > Metazoa > Chordata > Actinopteri > Perciformes > Liparidae > Pseudoliparis > Pseudoliparis swirei. The sequence continues at coordinate 24,495,585 of NC_079406.1, forward strand.
CGGTCCTGAGGTACACCCCAAAAAGATCATGACATGTTTGGGAAGCAGGAAGACTGACTCCAATGACTGATTTGATTGGTGATAGGTCTGATGGGAAGGCTGAATTTACACTTCAAATATATGCTAAATATTGTCGAAAGATGGATTTATTTAACTTGTTGAATGTTGCCTTGTGCTCATTAAAACACTTCCCGCTGGGTTCTCCACATCAACGTCTCTCTGCTCGTCATTTTAACACGGCTTAAAGCGTTAAGCCTCATTCGCATCCCGACCGTCTCCCCACAAACAGTTCTGCATCATCATCGAGCCGTCGCAGAGGGTGTAGACGAGATACAGAGGCGCGTACACTGTGACCTGATTGGAGCCAGTCAATTTGCTAGTTTATTAAATCCCAGCGGTGGCCCGGCATAATGATTACTCGGTGAATTTGTGTCGCGCAGCCAGCAGGCATCCTCTGCCACCAGCAGGGTCAGCGAAGGGCGCAGTCATTTGTTATCAGGATGCACATCCAACAGTCTGGTCATCAGCGGACATCAGAGACAAATGAGGAGTTGTGCACAGCCATTCATTAATTGATGACGTATCACTTTTTCAGAGCATTGCAGAAATAAATGATGCTGAGTGGTAAATGACCACCCGAAGGTCATTATGTGAATTTCATATATATATATATTTTATTTTTATTTTTTAAAATTATTTTAATATTTATTAGATACATTTATTTATTTACATATATCAATATATATATGTATATACTGTTCTTGAAATAAATACGGGCTTAAAGATTTGAGGTGATTGCAATTCCAAGTTTTATTTGTGAATTTCCACGATAATTATAATTCATTATCCATAATAAATATGATATACTAAACTAGAGGCATGCTTTACATTACTTACTAATATTCAAATCTCATCATTTAATTCAAACAAAGACTGAAAATATTGACGGATGTCAGCGGGCATAAGTCAGTTATTGTTACAAATGACGAACTGCGGTGAAGTCGGGTCTGACAATGTTTTGATATGACTCGTGACACCGAATTAATTAGTAACTATTAAATTCATGTTACTGTTGATGGCTCTACACACTGTGGCGGCTTTAGCTAATGTTAGCTTCACAGACTGAAAGGATGAGCTCACCACGAACACCAGGTGTCCAGATTCAGAGTTAGGATATGAGGATGTCATAAATGTGCAACTTTAGAACTGTATAACCATAATTCAACAATGACATTACGACAGAAAATCCTTTATTAACCATTCAGGACGTTGTACATGTACAACCTTGAGGATCAAAAGTGGTTGTCGATTTGTTATTATCAAACTTTGCTTGGCGAATAGCCTTAGATGCAAAGAAAATTGGTCTGAATTGACTTATTAAAAACAATGCTGGCAGACAATGCGCCCTGCCCTCGTAAAATGTCAACATTTAGTCAGAGCATGTAGGCAACACCAAGTTCCCGACATATGTGACTCCAGAACATCATTTGAAGGGCATCCTCTTTCGAAGCTTGCATAATGAGGTTAACACTCTCTAACAGACTTACTTGGACACGGCCAACATAATCATATTCTGTATGACATCAAACTGGGGTCAGATTAGTCTCAATAGTAATTACTGCACACAGAAGGATTCACAAATGTAGTTTGTGATTTATATATAAATGACTCAATCCACAGTAATATTCATTAACTTAATTATATATAAATATAAACAAAATACAGACATTAAAACCTTTTTTCAAAATTATATTTATGAATCTTGTGTTTTTTTCTGATGCATTTTGTTTACATTCATACATATATATATATATATAAAATAATAATGCAAATAATAAAATATATATTATATATATATTTTATTATTATTAAATAAATAAAATACAAAATAGTAATGCAAATAATAAAATATATATATATTATATATATATATATATATATTCTGTTTGTGGATAAAGAAACAACATGCATTTGTGAATCCTTCTGTGTGCATTCAACCATAATGTTAAGTTTCCATCTTCAGTCTGACATTGCCTCTTTGATTATTACTCATTGGTTCAAGCTCACAACAGATCAGTCCCGCCCATGACGCTAATTGGCTAATTGTTAGTGCCCCCAAGGTGTTCATTGGCTCGTACGCCTCCTTTTTCTAATCGAGAAAACACGCTCATGTCACGCCAAATCAGACACGAGTCAAAATCTGTTACTGCAGATGGACTAAAGCCTCCTAACACAGCAAAAGACAAACAGCATTATAACGGAAATTCTTAGTAAAACCATTCGAGCTGCCGTATGACATCTCTTGTGCTCGCGCTGCATCTAAATGCTCAAAACCACCAAAAACAACAACATTGTAAATCAAGGGTCACTTCCAGGTAAATACACAAACTTCGACCAACCCATCCGAAATAGTAGCCGACCCCTATTCGCAGTGGGCGGCTCTCAAGCGTGTGGGGGAGAAACGTGGGATTCAGTGTCTCACTCACAGGACGTCCAGCCTCCCCGCTACTGGCTGTGCATCTTTTTTTCCAACCAGCAATACTGCACGCCCCATTTCTGAAGTGTCTTATTCCTCTTCTGTTCCGAAACTAAGAAGGGTTGCCTGGTACATACAGTATCTGATGTCTCTCCATTACAGCAGCTCAGGATCCCGAGGGAGACACCAGAGTGCGGTAAACAATTCTGAGCTCACTGGGCGCACCGAGTTAAGCTGGCCCGAAAGGCCCATGAACGAGTACGAGGGGATGCAAATCAGACGGAACAACGACTAAGACAATGCTAAAAAGTTACACGGCACATAGATAATGTCACACTTCTTCACGACAGCTGACACTAACGTTTTTAAAAGTCTGAGCAGATGTTGAGCAGGTGCATACGTAAGTGCCGTGTGCAAAGCAGCAAACACTGGAATACGCGAGCAGCCACAGTTGCAGCAGCAGTTAAGTGTATTTTTAGTAAAGCCGTTGTCGTGCAAAGACAAAAGTTGAATGTGTGTGTTCGCTCTGCCATCACACCTGTACTTTCTCCCCACAGTAACAGAAATAAACTGGCCATTAGCAATGTCCCAAGAACAGAATGATGACAATTAATATATCACGTGCCACGCATAAATGTGAAGAATGAAATGAAAGGTCTTGAAGCTCATTTTCATCCAGTGTTGAGTTATTATTATGAATGCATAGCCTTGTAGATTTCATCTACGAAAAAAACCTGGTAAATCTGTTAAAATAAATACCCTCTGGTAAACACAAGATTTAAAGTGGAGAGTCGGAACTTTACCGAGAGAGACTTTAATAAAAATGTAACCATTGGACTCTATTTTGAATAACCAGAAATCCCAGCTATAATAGATTTATCACATGAAAATAATAATAATAATAATAACCTTCAATTTTATATAGCGCTTCTCTAAATACCCGAAGTCGCTTTACAGTTTACAGTCCAGGAGTCATACACACACAGTCATACCGGTGGTGGTAAGCTACATCAGTAGCCACAGCTGCCCTGGGGCAGACTGACGGAAAGCGTGGCAGCCAATCAGCGCCTACGGCCCCTCCCCCCACCACCAACATTCATTCACATCCATACGAACCGGGGTGAGGCTGCGGAAAATACACTACATTTCATAATTTGACGTTACTAGTGCGATGCCCATCGTGACCCTCTTAAATGCTGCTAGCAATGTTCTCGAGAGCCGGGAAGTGAAGAAGAGTTTGTTTGTAAGGTTCGTATTTCGACCATATGCCGACGATTCAGTCGTGTCAGTCTAGATTTCTTGCATGGATGAATCATTTTTTTTAATGTCTTGTTTCATGCTAAATTCCAGATATAAAAAAAACTCTGGTAAACACAAGATTTAAAGTGGAGAGTCGGAACTTTACCGAGAGAGACTTTAATAAACCTGTAACCATTGGACGGTATTTTGAATAACTAGAAAACCCAGCAATAATAGATTTATCACATGAAAATACACTACATTTCTTAATTAGAAGTTACTAGTGCGATGCCCATTGTGTCTGTTCAGAATGAGGGGATCGCTAGAACCCCTTAACCCTTGTGTTGCCTTAGGGTCATTTTGACCCGAATCAATATTACACCCTCCCCCCGCCTTAGGATTAATTTGACCCCATTCAATGTTTAATGTCGGTGTTCTTTCGGTAGTCAACAAACAAACATAAAGTGCCTCACACTTAAACTTGGAAAACAATATTAATTCTAATAATTTTCTGGAGGTTTTAATTGCTGGCGTCAAATTGAACCCAAAGGGTAAAATATGTTAGTAAATATAAAGGTAACAGGAGGGTGAAACATTGAATCGGGTCAAAATGACCCAAAGGCGGGGGGAGGGTGTAATATTGATTCGGGTCAAAATGACCCTAAGGCAACACAAGGGTTAAATACTGCTAGCAATGTTCTCGAGAGCCGGGAAGTGAAGAAGAGTTTGTTGTAAGGTTCGTATTTAGACCATACGCCGACGAATAAGTCCTTTCAGTCTAGATTTCTTTCATGGATTAGTCATTCTTGTGGAATGCTTCTTTCATGCTAAATTCCGTAGGTAAATACCTTTGGTAAACACAGTATTTAAAGTGGTTTATGGTTGTTTTTGTTGAGAAACTTTGACAAATCTGTCTCGATTAAATCAAGTCGACGAAGAATTTCTTTGGTCAATGAACGCTATGCAGAGCCCTGAAGCTCTGCTCACGCTTTTATTCAAAGTTCATTAACATTGATCGTGTCACATATCCTGATTCCATTCAATTCGATTGCAACAACTTCCAACAAATCCCAGCAACACAACCGCCATGTGTGAAGACGATCCGATGAAAGGATCTCGAGATATGCCAAGGACAAACAGATACGGATAGCACTGCTTTATAGTGAAGAAAACTCAAGTTGGCGTCGATACTACATGTCACTTTTCCATTTATTATTCATTTTATTGTGTTCATTCCATTCAACGCTGCGCCCAGAAACAACTGCACTGCCGAGGGATTCACCCAATATCAAAGATTAAGCATGAAACTATTTCATTTCTTTTATGATTTCCACATTTTACTTTTGAGAGGCTACCGGAGGGTTTAATCAAAAATGTGCAGCCGCCACCCCGCTTTTAAAACTTTTACAGCTCTGTGTCTAATGGAAACTGTCATGGATGCAAGTGTGAACGAGCATGACTCGCACTTTCACATACTCAGCCGTCAGTTTAGAAAGTTCCACTGTTTAAATATGGAGATGTATGCGGCAACTCTGCAGCAGCATTGAACATCTGCGTGTGGTTAAAAAATTGTTCGTGGCATTAAACGTCAGAGAAGTCAGCGGGTTGTAGCTCCGTTATACTTTCGGCACATCGAGTCAAAGATCTCTGTCCTCCAGGAGCAGACCCGACCTTGCATCCATCAGCAACCCGACGGAGGAGTTGTGTCATCACCTCCTCTCCTTCCCCCGCAACATATATGCTAATTGAAGCACCGGGAAATGCTTTTTGCTCCTGGTGGCATAAACAAGTCGTGAACATTTTATGAGAAGCTATTTGAGGCATGAGAGTTTCTTCTTTTTTCCCCAACCCTTTGGAGCAAAGCAACCCACTGTGTTTAAAACATTGATGACTTCCCCTTCCACCCCAATGAGTCTGTTGCATAGTCCTTCCTCTGAAAGGCAAGTGAAAGAAATGCGTCACGGCGTTGCTTATATTTAGCATGTTCACACTCGAGTGAACAATAATAACTAGTTGTATAACTGTAGGTGAATATTTTGAGTTATTTTCATATTGTATATCATGATAGTGTTTTTCTTGTAATCTGTGTGGCCAATTTTCTTTCTTTTGTCATTTTTGTTTCTTTTGATCAATTAAATGCGTGTCTATCTGCACCTAACAGAGGGCAAATATTTGGTATAATTAATAAAAGATAAGGCCTATTCCAATTTTTTTAAATGAAAGCTGAGCTCTGCTACCAGCCAGCTGTACCTTCATCTCGGCTCACTAACTGAAAATGAAGGGAAAGCCTTTGCGTTTCACATCTTAGTACATTTACTTCGTATACAAAATGACTGAATAGGGAAATGCAATTTCCTCCTGAACGGTAAAACATGTAATAGTTAAAAAAAGGAGAAACAAAGAACACAGGTGGGTCAAAGCCACAAAGTGCTGACAGGAGGAGCAGCACAAACTACTCCTGTGTGCCCTGAACCGTGAAGTAGGAGGGAAATACAGCGTGGTGGGAAATTAAGTACATTTCTAAAAAAAGGGCCGAACATTTTCAGTCCAGGTAAAGGAGGCAGATAGGAGTGTGTTTACAACTGAACATCCATCTCGTAAGCGCTCTACAAACTCAACCGACGGCACATGAATGGACCTCGCCGGGTGTTCGAGAAATCTAACAGAATAACCAAATCAAGTCCAATGTATTCATAAACATGCCGTCTGAGACATTCATCACCGACAACTTTGCAGAGTAGGAAAGGACACAGAATACAAATTAAACCTATATGCTGCATGAGGATAATGGCTTTTTAATTGGTCAAAAAGGTATTAATAGTCAAACCACGACTGTCCTCCACTCTGCCCGCTTAAAAGTACCCCACCAATCCTTAAGGACCCTTTTATATTTTATTGTTTTCCAAATTTGAATCAGATCAAATTCACATAATATTCCAAGAGGGAAAATAATTATCTACGGGTACGACATTTATATTGCATCCAGTCATGATGCATTCTTTGAGGCATAAACACAATTTCCCCTTATCTTTCCCACGTGACGACAACCGAGACGACTCAACTGAGCAAACTTTGCTTCAATGTGCTGATAAAGAGAGACCTTACAAACATGTATTTTCTGGTATTATTTTTAACCAGATCAGTCTGTGAAGCAGGAAGAAATAAATCATATGGGGTCATCTTTGGAAGGCACCTGGTTGGTAAAGAAAAATGTTTTCTTATTTTTATCTTCCTTTTTGTATCAGCAAAGAGTAATGTTGGAAATCTCTGTCTCATTTTCAGCCGATACGGACCATAACTTTCACAGGTTTATATGACCCAAGAATGAAGGCCAACAAATGAAACTTTTAGCCTGTGTCTGGTTAAAGTGCGCTATGAAAACAAATGCATTATGTTTTTGCTGCAAGACAGCGTCATCAGTTTTTTAAGAACTGATCGCAAGACAGCAATGTTAGGGGCTCAAACCTCCCAGTGAACTTCTTATGAATATTTGAAGGATATTTACTGAATCATTTATCTCCACTAAGCCCCTGAGGAGACGTGTGAGAAAAAAATACACAAATGTTTTTTTGTTGTTTAATTGCAAAACTTTTAATTCGAGGTCTTTATGACTATCGGACATTGATTACCTTAATGTTCATGAGACCATAATTGAGACAGTAATTAACTCGCCTACGCAACGGTCTCTCTGCCTCACTCCCCCTCAGCTACTACGACGCAGGAGAGGCCTCTGGACCTTTAATGCAACGCTCTGGAGGAGCGACTTGTCACTAAAATGCAAATATCTTGTCCGCCTTAAAGTTCAGTCCACCTTAAGTGAGCCTGAGCCGAAAGTTGTGGATAACTTACACTTGAATTTCCATCGACGGATGGTAAGAAGTGGGAATTTGTCTTGGATCTTGAGTGGTTGTAGCATGTATTCACCAACTGGAGCTCACACTGTACACTGAACTGCTTTATTCACTGCGACAATGTTATTGAAAACTTCATATTCACTGTAACACACGCTCTCTTACGTCGTACCGACACATCAGTGCTCAACGGGGAGGATAAGCTGGGATGGTGGCAAACTGGCAGTTGAATAAAATCCTGTGTCGATCTACTGGTTTTGTAGTCGGAAGAAGACTCAAACTGTGCAATGCGATACATCCCATCAAAAGCAGTGTTATTGAAAACAGATGGTGTCTATTGAGGACATGATTGAAAAATAATTCTAAAAACTCGGGGAGAGGAAGACCTTTGCTTTATTAGTGTTTTAGTACCTTCTGGGCTTTAGAGAAAACCTTTTCTGAAAGTCCAAAAACCATGAAATGAAAAATTACATTAAAAAAAAGGTATAGACCTATAAAAATTGATATCGATGAATTCATATTCAGGCATCCTGCTCCCTGTGCGCACCGGGTTCACATCTGTATGGGCGTACGTATCTGTCTCTTTCCTCTGCCGTGCTGCTTGACTGAGACTGAGGCCACACGAGTCATCCAGACTGATCCAATCATACATTGTGGGGGCACAAAAAAAAACTCCACCGAAGCTCTCTCCACCATTACAAATAAAATGAGCTCTTTCATCTTCTCAGTCGCGAGGTCATAAGCGAGTGCGTCTGCCCTCGCTCTGTCTCTCTCCTTCAGGCGCATGCTGTTCAAAAAGCAGTACGCAATTATAACCATCGAAACCAATGCCAACGCGTGTTTTGGGGTCGCTTATGTCCACCTCTTCAGTTGCGCTTTCCAAAATCAATCGGCCTACCATCGCTTTGCGCCTACACGTGTGGACGGGCAGACGGGGGAATTAAAGAATTTGCATTGATGATTTGTGTGATAGAGTTCCTTGATGTATGGTTTCAGCCCTACGCTGGTGTACAGTGTGGAGATATTATATCCTGTATACATGTTAAGTTTGATAAAAGTGTATGTAATATTGTAGCAGTTTATGAGAGGTCTCAACACAATGTATTAGTGCATATGTCCAGCTTTGTTGTAGACTTACACATGCTGATATTCTTAAATGAACTCTGTATGACTGAACATATGCTAGTAGAACAGGTGTAGCTAGTTGACCTGTGGGGTCAACTCCGTTCTATTTAGAGATCAATGTCTTGAATGTGTATATTCTGACCATCTCCATATATGATCAATGTCTTATATTCTCATCATCTCCATATTTAATCAATGTCTTTCATGTCTATATTCTGACTATCTCCATATATGATGAATGTCTTCCATGTCTATATTCTGACTATCTCCATATATGATCAATGTCTATATTCGGACTATCTCCATATATGATGAATGTCTTCCATGTCTATATTCTCACCATCTCCATATTTAATCAATGTCTTTCATGTCTATATTCTGACTATCTCCATATATGATGAATGTCTTCCATGTCTATATTCTGACTATCTCCATATATGATCAATGTCTTCCATGTCTATATTCTGACTATCTCCATATATGATCAATGTCTATATTCGGACTATCTCCATATATGACATATATGATCAATGTCTATATTCGGACTATCTCCATATATGATCAATGTCTTCCATGTCTATATTCTGACTATCTCCATATATGATCAATGTCTTTCATGCCTATATTCTCACCATCTCCATATTTGATCAATGTCTTCCATGTCTATATTCTGACTATCTCCATATATGATGAATGTCTTCCACGTCTATATTCTATTCATCTCCCATATGATGAATGTCTTCCATGTCTATATTCTGACTATCTCCATATATGATCAATGTCTTCCATGTCTATATTCTGACCATCTCCATATATGATCAATGTCTTCCATGTCTATATTCTGACCATCTCCATATATGATCAATGTCTTCCATGTCTATATTCTGACTATCTCCATATATGATCAATGTCTTTCATGCCTATATTCTCACCATCTCCATATTTGATCAATGTCTTCCATGTCTATATTCTGACTATCTCCATATATGATCAATGTCTTCCATGTCTATATTCTGACTATCTCCAGATATGATCAATGTCTTCCATGTCTATATTCTGACCATCTCCATATTTGATCAATGTCGTCCATGTCTATATTCTGACCGCCTCCATATATGATCAATGTCTTTCATGTCTATATTCTGACTATCTCCAGATATGATCAATGTCTTCCATGTCTATATTCTGACCATCTCCATATTTGATCAATGTCGTCCATGTCTATATTCTGACCGCCTCCAGATATGATCAATGTCTTCCATGTCTATATTCTGACCATCTCCATATATGATCAATGTCTTCCATGTCTATATTCTGACCATCTCCATATATGGACTGATGGTTCCTACGTCTGTGCTCACCATCTCTCCCTGAAATTGAAATAACTGACCTCAAGGTTAAAACCTAAATATCAGCTGGTTAACATTCATAAATGGACATAAAGATGGACGTGTCACCCCCACCTTTATGTGGCGGGTGTAGGGTATACAGATCTTGTGGATTCTTCAGAGAGTTGAAGAAAATCTGCAGTCTATTAAACTGCTTTTCCTCCCATGATTCATGTCCAATAAAGAATTCTACTCAATTGATATTCGACTTCTGTGACCAGTCTGTTCAATGAAAATCAACTACCACAACAGAAATACTGCCAAAGCCTATTGGAGGGGCAGTTTAGCTTCCTGAGGGCCACGCTAACGGTGAACTAGCATCTGCTCGGCTAACGTGGGCTAAGACTCTAATTACAGACGTGTTCTATGTCATCAAGACAGAAATGATGAACTACTACAAGCGGCACTACCCTGCTCAGAGTATGAATGCATTGTTAGCAGTGGCGGTAAATGGACAGATGAAGTAGGAGCACCAGTTTTTTGTTTTTCCCCGGGACATCCGTCCAGCTGAGCATCTGTTTCCCAACAGCTGGGTTAGCGTTAGCTACACTCAACCACACAACACTCTGCAGACTGTACACCATAAACTATATAAAACCAGACACAGTCTGGTATCGGCAGATTGGGATCCCGTTTTACATTTTATTCAATAACATTACAGCTTATTTACTGTGAAAGGGCTACAGCGATCGTGATTTGAATTGATTATTTGATTTGCGACAGCAGCGGGTGAGCGTACTGCGGACACATTTATCACCGGAGCATTCATGGTGTTATATATTATATTTTATTTGGATACTTCCATTTCTCGTAAACTTTGGTCTGCAGTAGACTCATGATTATAAAAAAGGAACTGAGTTCAGCTTCACATAATAACTGAAGGATAGACGGCTGACTTATCTCGGGGAGACAGAGATGAGTTTGTATCAGCAAGAGGCAACAAGAGGCACCGACATGCCCAGAAATACAACACACACAATTGTTTGAATTTGATATTTGATATCGAATTTCATATGTCAAGGCATGTGAGGAAGCAGTTGCCCTCCCTCGTGCCAGCTAGGTCCAATTAGATTGCGTATTCAGAATGGAGTCAGATGACGTTATGGAAGTGAAACTTCTGGTAACCTTGTGTTTTGGGTCAGAGTTTCACTTCAACCTCCGAGTTGAACAGACCTCTCACCTGCTTTTGCTGTTGCAATGCCGATACTTTGCCTGTGACCAGAAGAATTAATCATCTTGAATTTAGAAGTCGTTTGACCATTTTACCAATCTTTGAATATGCTTTTAATGGCAAATGTCAGAATACATACAACAATGGAAAACATAGCCAGACCGCCACCGAACCTCTGCAGATAGGATAGGAGAGAGAGCTAAGCTAACTCAGCTATAGGACCGGAGGCCACTCCACTACCCAATCTACTCACGGCTGATTGATGTTCGGTCGCAGGGAAAAGAAGATGGATGAAGAAAGACTCCAGGCGAACCCAGGGGACTATTGAGCCCATGTCTTCACAGAGACCCGGCTCCATTGTGACAGCACTTGATGGGCCAAGCGCAGGACGGAGTGTCGGACTCCCGTGGGACGAGAGGAGGCGGAGTCACGATGCTTAGCGCTCAAACACATGGAAAGTTTCATGAACAATGTTTTCCCGATGTCGAGTTTTTTAATGTTAAGATGTCCCATATTATTATATCATTTTCCCAGATAACTGTTTTTGATGCACACCAGGAATCCGCTGCTGTTTTTGTTTTGTTTCATTTCACTAAAATGGGCGACAATTGCCTTTTCTTGTGCATCCCTGTGTTGTATAATGACAATAAATGATCCTGTAATCCCTTGATTGTTAAATATGTCCAACACATCTCCTCTGCAGTCTGAACCTAATTGATATCCTCTAATGAAGCTGGATGTTCTGCAGCTGTTTGCTTTGAGTAAAACGTTGGACGAGTCATTATTTCTGTGTTATTTACTTTATCATTAAGTGACTTTGTGTTTATTGGATCTCTTTGTTTAACTGCGACTGTAGCCAACTTGTGTTGAACGGTTTTCCAATATCAAAAAAGATCCAACATATTTCATAAATGAATCATTATTAACCGATAGGGGATTTTTTAGGTTGCCGATTGTTGGGGTAAGAAACTTGCATTCCTAGTTTGCAGTAAAATTATGATAGATTTCATCAAAATCGACCTTAACAGATTGTATCTATCGGTTGCAACGTTTTTTTAGGCTGCCTGTCATCGCGGTTGCATTTCTGTGATGTTAATTGAATCTTAGCACGTTTACCTTCTTACAAATGTTAAAAGCCAAAACTAATTTAATTTAACTATAAGGCGGTGCCAGTTCACAACGGGCCTGTCCCGTAGACATTCATACAGACACCTTGCACTTTAGTTGGATTAGATTAGGGAGTGATGAATTGATTCAATACTGGACCTGGATTCATCCTATAACCAACCCCAATGCTGGAACTGATGCTGAGCTCCAATATCTCCTCCCTAGCCCATTATTAGCACGTCAAATACAATTTCCTTTTTTTCATTCAATAATTCTGAACATCCACTTGCCGAGCTAGATGTTATTTTTGCATTACTTTGAAGCTCTAGAGGACACAAAGTTGTCGAGATATCAGCTCCTGGGAGAAGGAAAAAAATCAACACTGCGTATCAATCACTCTAATAAGCAGCATGATGTTATTGAGTTTCATTGTCACCATATCTTTTCAGTTTGTACAATACCCTGTAAAGAAAAGATAGTATAGTCAACACTTATGTGCCTCGGCAGATGCTGTGATGTATTCAATTGTTTTGCAAAGCCGACCTCCTGTAGAGGTTATATAACTTTAAGCGAGAATGGATTCTACGGATCCCCCAAAAATGTATTCGATAGCCGTAACAAGACCAAGATAATTGTGTTTCTTCCCCTCTTATAGTACGTGTCCCCGGCTGAGTGCATGTGCTAGAGAGTGGATGTGAGAGCACCCGGCAGCCACTCGGCAACTCTCCAACCCATTTCATTCCCTCGCCTGCCGACCCAACGTGGGCCCCTTCTCATTCGGTCCACATCCGGATGCGGCGCCGACAGCGTTTCCAACAACAACCCCCGTCGCTCAGAGATTGCCGACTAATTGTAAGCACCCCACGCTTCTCCCATTACTGCTTCACATTACGGAGAGCCGTGCGGTTGGTATACGCGAACGGCGGAGATAACCAGGGAGTTTCTCTTGCCCCCCACATCTGATATTTTTGTAGTTTTTAAGATGATTGCATGCATGTGTGTTAGTGTACACTACCGTTCAAAAGTTCGGAGTCGGTAACCCAGACAATTTTGTGTTTTCCATGAAAACTCATTTTTATTTTTAAAATGAATTACAAAATGAATAGAAAATATAGTCAAGATATTGACACGGTTAGAAATAAGGTTTTTTATTTGAAATATTATTTTGTTCTTCAAGCTCAAAGGAAGGCCAGTTTTACAGCTTCTCTCACCAGCATAACTGTTTTCAGCTGCGCTCACATAAAAAGGTTTTCAAGAATTTTCTACCCCTCCGTTAGTCTTCTAAGGCGATAACAGAATGTACCATTAGAACACTGGAGATGAGCCTCTATACACCTGTGTAGAGACTTCATTAACAACCAGAGAATAGTCATTTACACATTAACAATGTAGAGTGTATTTCTGAAAAAAACATACTTTTCTTTGAAAAATAAGGACATTTCTAGGTGACACCAAATGTTTGAACGGTAGAGAACATGCCCACATATCTCTTACAAGAGTAAGGAGGTTTTAAAGAATAATTATATTTAAGGATTTAGGAATGTAGCCCTTTGGTTTACGTCTGGAATCAAAACGGTGCATCACCGCGTCTTTTTCCAGAGATCAAGTTATGTTGTGTGTCATTTTACTGTATGTTGGATTTGCAGCACTAGAAGAGACGAAATGAAGACGAGCTTTACGATGGCATTTAAGTAACGGAATGCTAATGGAAGACACACAAAGGAACTCTAAGAAACCGCATATTATGTGTACACAAGAAACAGGTTTAGTGTGAAATTGAATCTCCCCACTCAAGGTAATTGCAACATTCAGTGCTAAATACTCTCGCTCAAAGCATTGAGAGCTCGTTCCAGGTTTAAAGTAAGTGTATGTGCTGTGAGGTTATGAAGGTTAACAACTCAGCTATGAATCATTTTCATCATAGAAAGGCTGCGTCTTCCTCCCAAGCAAGCACTTTTGTGTCCACAATATATTTTAGCAGAGGAAGAAGAGTTTTTGGCAGGTTGAACTCCCAAACTAAAGACTTATCCATTAAAACAATTTTTTTTAGTACCCAGCAATCAATTATGAGGGTTTTCTTTGTCCAAAAGTTTTCTATTTATGTGATGTAAGTCATGTGATTTGTTTTGTATCTCTGCCTCAAGTTGAAGAGCTAAAGGGAGACATCAAGGCCTTCACAGGGTTAAACCATTTAAACTCAAGAGGGGACAATAGAGAAGAAATTCCACCTGAAAATAGGACATGAACTGAATAGTAAAAATAGATGAAAGCACACAATGCTCCTGTCTGACAACAGCAAAAGAGATTTTATTTTTTTTAAAGAAAAATGTACATCTATGATTTCAGCAGAAGAAAGAACATGAAGAAAACAAAAAATTGGAGTCGTGTTTTGTTTTTCCCCACAACGGTACCGACGAGCTAACCCTCCCGCTGAGAACAAAACCACACAACAAGGCGGGAGTCTACTGTCAGTCAAATCGACCTTTTTATCTCTCTCTACATGCAAGCAGTGCAACAAAAAAACTGCGTTGCCAGATAATCTGGAATCTGAGCGTGTTCGAGACACTCGGATCTCAGCTGTTTCCACTCATACGGTCTATTCATGCTTCCTAAGTTTACCCCAAAAAGACAATTCTGATATTAAAGCTGTCACTGTGAGACTATTTATGTCAAGCTCCTGGGAAAAGTTGGATAAAGACATCGGATAAACCTTAAAGAATGTTCTTTTACTTTTTCTTTTGTCAGCTGCTAAGCATAGAAGTCCCTTTTTACATTTTGGACATAATGTGAAAAAAGAATACGATAACATATCTCTCACGGAGCTATTTAGTTCAGATTTTGTCTTATAAAAAAAAAGGTACAATAAAGATAATCTTAGCTGAGAACAGGAACCGTCCCTCCATATAATGTTCCCTCCTATGATTACCGTGTTGACCTTCAGATGGCGAAGAAGAAGAAAAAAAGCCGTGCCATTGCCAAGCCTTCATCATTATCTACTGGAAGTGCCGCGGGTTCATGCAGATCAATGAGAAGTTTTGGTGAATCTCAATTAGATTTGTCTCACTCCATTTCATTTTACATATTCGGGAGATAGTTTGCCAAAAAATAAATATGGGCATCAACATCCTGGGATTCATTCATAGGCTGAATATGACTGTTGATGGTAATATTGTTGATCTTGCTAACGTTATATTTGCTCTGGCAGTACTGATGATCGTCATGACACCCATCACATCATTTTTAAATAAGCACTTTAACAAGTTTAGCAAGTTCATTAAGCATTTAAAGGGCTGAATATACATAGCATGCCACTACAGTATATGTATTACATTGAGGCCTAGAGGACAGTCCGTCAGTCAATGTTTACTAGACGTGAAAACAATCTCCTGGTGACAGACAAGTATGAATTAAAACTCGGAATTCAAAATGTGTGGAATAAAAATCAGTCGGGAATAAAATTAAAAAAGATGTAGCCCAGAAGGTTTGGGGTTTCTGTAGATAACGGTGCGTTTACGACATCAGAAGCGATAACGGGACTGAAGTCTGAAGCTCATTTGGTTTTCAAAGACGTCAAAACGTAACGCAAGTCCAGGAAAATCCATCTTCCATTTATTTTTCAGTGAAGCGGTTCCATACTACTCGAGTTGATGCCCTCTTACGATGCTGAAAAAAATATTATTTTGACTTCAAACTAGAGAGCAAATGCAGTCAAACCGCTAACTTTACCGTTGAAAACGTGCATCCAGGGATGAGAGCGGCAGAGCTATCCAATTTAATTGGCATTAAAGGAAAACACCATTTGAACAATTAGTTCATTAAAGTCTGTGCCCAGAAAGGAAATACTTGATAGAGTACTAGACCCGGAGTTCAGAGGATGCAGCTTCCTGGTTTACCCCTAATTAGGAACTGACTTTCTGACCGAGGGAAGTGGAGTTAACGAGCAGGTACAAAAGAGGACCCCGCCGGGCTTCATCACTCTATTAAAGGAACATCGAGAACAATGTAGGGTGCCCACTGGTGTATTTTTACTTGACATACAAGAAAATACACATATTTAACATTATTAATGGTCGTAGCAGCAGCTGTCACCGGAGCCTATGACCCTTTTGAGGAAATCGTAGTGTTTCAACTGCAGGGACCAGGGTCTGAATTGGGTTAATTGACCATCGCTTATTGGTCAAAAACACACAAAGTACTTTTGTGTCGATTTCAAACAATTTTAGGACAAAGGGGGGGCATTTTTCTTTGTGTGATAACATTTAAAGGTGAGGAGCGATTTGTTTCACGGCAGCTTACGTTCTAAAGCCCCCCAAAATATTGGCAGACGAATAACAGATGATTTACTGTGGAGACGGACACACTTAGTGCTTGCATCATTTTTCAGCGCGATATTATATCAATTTTTATGCCGAAATATCAGACAGTGGCATTCGAACACGACTCTTATAGAACGGAGGATTCTGGCAAGAAGTGAGAGGAGAGGCGTGTGCTTTATGGTGAATAATGTTAATTTCCTAATTGAAAACTGAACTATTAACATTAGTATTCTTACTTATGTGTCACCAGGGTCCAACCAACCAGACAAGACAACAGAGTTACCGTTAGCACCAAGACAACAGAGTTATCGTCAGTACCAAGACAACAGAGTTACCGTTAGCACCAAGACAACACAGTTACCGTTAGCATGAAGACAACAGAGTTATCGTTAGCACCAAGACAACACAGTTACCGTTAGCACCAATACAACCCAGTTACCATCAGCACCAAGACAACAAAGTTACCGTTAGCACCAAGTCACAGAGTCAACGACAATGTTTTATACCGTCACCTTCCCAAAATAATGGCATATGTCATTTTTACAGGTTTTACAGAAAACACAAAAAACTTGATAACATATTGCTCTTTATATGATATTGTGATATATTATACAACAGGGCTAGAATCACATGTGTTCAACTGTAGGCGAATTTTGTCAAAAAATTATAATTATTTTAGGAGGGTGACGATAGAGGAAACGCATTTTCCCCATGTCATGTGCTATATTATCCATCAAAGGAACACATTTTCCTTTTGTCTTCGGAGGTTATGAGACCGTTATGGAAACACAGACAACGACGGACTGAAAGACCCCTTTGAGCTGCTCGTCTAAATCAACCGACAACTTCTTCATGGAAACGTCAGTTTTTTGTACAAGGTGTGCTCAACCGTTGACCCAGAATGCAACAGCAACAGCAACAATAAATTGAACGGAGACTTTATCAATGTTAGCGGTGCCCGCTGCGTTAGTCAAACGATCCACAGCATGGAAGAAATATAGCCCTGGAGTTGTATCTGGTGTATCAACGGGTCAGTTCACCCAGGTGCAGACTTTAAATGGAAAGCTTTCCTGTCACACTTAGCGAGTTATAGAGAACTACCCAGTGGGTGAAGGCTTTTCAGTACCGTTGCGGACATGCTGTATTGATTACCTCGCGGGAAGGACGATGCATTCGGAAACCATTTAACATGCTGTAGAAATGTTAAAGGCTGGTGCCTCGGAGGGGTCTCGGTTAAAATGTGCACTTGTGAAATGCTGCATTTCAGCTAAAAAAGGTGCGTTCAGGGACGAGGGTAAAAGCGTAGGGTAATGTAATGCGTTATGTCACCTGTTTAGAACCATTCCGTAAATATAATATACATCCGACAGAATTAGAGGATGTTGAGTTACCAACAAAATCTGTTGTCGTTTGACTTCGCTTGCAGGTCGTAGTGCGATCAGATAATTTAAGAGCTATAGCCGAGGATTTGTACTCTCATCGACATGAAAAGTACGAGCAATCATTTAAAAGTGAGCGTGAAGAACCTGCAGTGCAAACACGGCCTAATGCTCTTTGGAAGAGCAGCGTGACCATGAAAGGTATAGCCGACTCTCGGGGTCAGGGGAGTTGTACAGTACCGTGTTTAGGCCGGACACAACTATCCTCTCATGGTTTAAGTGGGTCAAGGAGCGTAAGTGGGCCTGTAAAGATAGCCGGAGAACTCCTGTGGGAATTCAAAAAGGAAAAAGGAGAATCCTGAAGCCTTTTTTTTCTCTCTCTTCTACTCGGCAACTCATCTAAGCCTGTCAACGGTGCTCAGATGGTGCAGTGCAGTCCCACAGCCTCTCTTTAAAACGACTTTTCTCCCCGCCCCGAAAAAAGGCTGCTCACTCTGTGATAACCACAGCGACTTGATCAAGACTCACCATATGAAAAAGACATTTGCAAATTTGATTGTCTCAAAACACAGTGAAAGGCTAGCCGCAGCAACGGGGAGTCCTTTGACGAGTCTGTGCGCCGCTGTGCGATGAGTTATTAAAAAGTGTAACCCGGGCCCAGGGGGTGGCGTGTAATTTTAGAATTAATATACAATTTAGAGGCTTGGTGTTTGCAGCCTCTGAATTATTCAAATGTGGCTCGGCTACGGGCTCGGGTCTGGTGGGGGTGAGGCGGCCGCTTTTGCATACAAATTGATATATTATGGCGGTAAATGAAAGAATGGGAGACGGCATAGATTAGGGAAACATAAACATTGGTGCTAGGCAACAAAACAATATGTTTGCTCTTGTGCAGAGTTCAAAACCTGAAAGGCTGTACCGTAATATTATTGGGGATAGGCGACGGAGTTTGATCGTTATTTAAGATTGATATTGCAGTTTGTGTGCGGGGGCGGGGAGTGGGGGCGGCTTTCTTCAGTGGTCACATTTACATATGTTAAGAAGTCACCCAGTGGACCTTACTGTGTAAATGGTTATGAAAAAAAATTTGATTAAAATGCAGGAGTTCTCCAGTCCTAAAATAAACGTCTGGATTACAGGCGTATTCAAAATGAGATAATGAGGCACCAATATCAGAATCGGGATAAGAGTCCAATACTTTCAACTTCACACTATCAAGTATAGTTTATTCTATAGTTTTAAATATACTGTAAAGACATCCGCACCCGATATCGCTTTCCAACAACGTGACTACGAGATTTTTGGCGTCGACCATACTCTGCTAAAGGTTATAGTACAATTGGTTAATTTAATACAATGCAGGCGTTGATATGTGTTGTATAAATAATCAATCACACAATAAACCCTTTTAGAATAAACAATCATTGCGCAACACGAGACGATAATAACCAGCTACGTAAACATCACGTAGCCGACAGATCGGATCCAACAGGATGTAACCGTATCTTTGACTTCCTGTCAATTCTTTCAATACGACTGAAAACTGTCAACACTCGCCGCTCCATCACCATTGATGCATTGTTGATGTTGTTTACTTCACTCGGCGATGAGAGAAAATAAATTGTTGATTATAATTCTTGATTAAACTGCATTCATGTCTCATGAATACAACATTATTGACAACAACATGACTAAAAAGCGTTCTGGTAAATTGTGTACGTCAGGAGTTTCACCTTTTCGTTGTTCGACTTTGTTGAAAAAAAAATTTGACGGAGAAAGATATAATAATGAATAAGAGATAGTATGAGGAATATTCTGTCGGAATGTATTGTAAAACATGAGATAAAGACAGTGTTTTACTGTATGATGCATGAGAATGAATGAGATTTTATTGTTGAAAACCCGAGACGTTACTTTTATTCTGAAGGCAAGATATGACATTTTATTCTGAAAGACCGTCCTGTCTTTGCCCGGAAGTGTGACGTTTGACCCCGCCATCTTGAAAACAGAACGCCTGCATTGTATTAAATTAACCAATTGTACTATAACCTTTACTAGAGTGGTCGACGCCAAAAATCGTGTAGTCACGTTGTTGGAAAGCGATGCCGGGTGCGGTTGTCTTTATAGTATATTTGTAAGTTTTACAACCGCGCAGACAAATAGGATTTGTTGTATAAATCTACGAGCCAATCAGCTCTCTGATCTGGGGGACAGCCGAGCGTTTCCCATCATGCATTGGGTGACGCATGTAGTGGCGCTACATTACCATAAAATACATTTTAATAGACTACAGCCAGTCAGACACCTCACAACCCCAATTACAAGGAAGCTAGATTCAAAGCAGTGTTTTCTTGATTTCATAAACCATCTTTAACCTGATACAAGCAGAACGTACACAAATCTGTCACTTGTTGAAATAACAGGTGTTTGCTCCACTGAATAGTAAACAACAACAACACCGGCAGAGTCTGTCGTTTGCACACCGCACAGTCATCCTTCACAGCGGCTGTTGCCACCGCTGACAATATTTGCATGTAATGAGGAAAGGCCAGACTATCTCCATCAGGTATTTACGGCTAAATCACTCTATTTATTCCCTAAAAATTGCATTTCACCGGCGGCCCGATGTCTGGCTGCCTCCTGCATAACGAGCCCGGTTAGTGCGCCACGCGCTCGTTCCGCGACTCCAATTACGCAGCATCCTGGAAACCGGCTGGCATTTGTCTGTCTTTGTCTCCTTAGTGCTGACATTCAGCATCCCCCCCCCGATCTATAATTATTGATATATTTTTCGTTTTCTCGTCCACATTTAATGTGAGAACATAATATCCATCCATCCATTTTTTAGGAAACCTCATCTTCTTCAGGGTCGCGGCGGACGTCAGGTGAAATATTGGGGCCGAGGAATATTACCGTCTCGCACACAATCACACACATTCAATTACGTGTGCTGGAGTGACGGACAGGAAATGCACCGCCAAAATAAAACAGATCTGGTCGAACCTGTTTTTTGATTTTAAGGGAGCAAAGAACGTTAAAATCTTCTAAAATAGAGTCTTAAAAGATACGTGACTTGTAGTGCATATCATTACTAATGTACCCCCCCCCTCCCTTTATTTTGCACCTTAACCCTCCCACTCCCCCGCCTCCCTTCATTTGCGCTTAATAAATGTCCAAATTCAGCTTTCAAAACCTCTGTTTTAACACTAAATTGACCCCAGTTGCGTAATAACGAGAAGAGTCCAACGTACGAGGGGAAGGTCGGGGGAGGGGGCGTGAATTATTTACGATTTACTTTAAAGTCCCGCCTGCCTAACTCGTTATCGGGGACATGGAAATGAGTTTGCTGAAATCTGGCCAGAGTGAGACCTCCTCACTCTCAGTTTACGTAGCGCATTAAAGTGAATCACAGGCGACAGCCGGGGGCCCGCCCCCTTTACGGTAATGCTTCATCCACAATTACCGCTTCGACCTTCCCCCGGTTGAAGAAAGATGGGTGAGACGTCCATTTAGCCCCCCCCCCCACCCCGCCCCTTTCCGAACACTTAGCGGAAGACGGGTCGGGCAGCGACATCACCTCTCGGCCCGACATTGACTCTTGTTTAGAGGAGACGGAGAGAAGACATTAAAAAAGGTGACAGGGTGACGGATGAGACGCGTCTGTCCACCGGCGAGAGGACCGCGCCGCATTAATGCATCCTCACACGCCTTGTGCCACGCCGGGGGATGAAGCCGGTTTGGGGATAATGGGGCCAACTATACAGCTAATGTGCAGTAAAGATGAATCCATCGATCAATTATGTTTTTAAAAGTAATCAATCGTTGAGAAAATGACAATAACAACGCGACACATTTCGAGTGTCCAAGGGGACATCTCGAAATAACTTCATACGTGTCAAACCAAGAGGCCGAAACTCAAAGATATGCAACTTTCTTATGGTTTAAGATGAAGATGAGCCAAAGTTAAGGACGACTGTGGGTCAGGGAGCAGGCGTGTCTTCCAATCAGGGGGTTGGTGGTTCAATCCCAGCTCTAGTCGATGTATCCTTGAGCAAGGCACTTAACCCTGAGTTGCTCCCTGTGGTTGTCTCTAACATGTAAAAGTTCCACATGTTTGGGAGCTTATAATGAGAGAGTTGTTTTATTTTGAAAATGAGACGTTCACTGTAGATGTAAATTAGAGCTAACTAATTAATTGGGAGTCTCCGCCGGTTCATTGCCGGCCCCTAAATCGACTCCCCGCCGGGCAGAAGCAAGAGGGAATTATGTATGTTTAAGATGTTTTTCCACTAGAATGCGTAATGAGAGCGGTAAACTCCATTTAAGGAATAACGGGAATATAGTGCGGAGGTTGTGTGCTCAGCGAGAGTCAAACGGGAGAGAGAGAGAGAGAGAGAGAGACTGAGACTGAGCCTGTTTGTGTGTGTGTGTGTGTGTGTGTGTGACTGACGTCACATAAAAATCCAGTTGATGATGAAGATGATGATGACGATGATGATGATGATGATGATGAGGTTTTTGCAATATACTTTTGTGTGTAAACTCTAAAACATAGATTTTAATGAAGGATTTGTACTTTGGATCTTCTGTTGTACATTTTATATGATCCCATTCTATTCGTATACCAGTAACTCGTCATCCACAGGCGTAGTTTGGGGGTTTTACTGGACACACTATATGTTCCTGGGTACAAGCTAAGGGTTAAGAGTTATGCTTTAACCTTTGAATAGCTAAGAATCAATCAGAAAACAATTATTTGACTCACATTCAGTCAGGACTTTATTCACCAGTCTAAACATGCAGATACATAAAGATATAATATTATGATATATAATATTATGATATATTATGTCTTCTTTTTTTCTCTCATTCCACTTTCTTCTAATTTAAGTAATGTCATCGATTTGTTTTGTTGTGTTTCAATGTGTCTGTGGTCCGGCCCGTTGTGTTGCCTGTTGTTGTTACATCGTGTTACCTGTTGTTGTTACATTGTGTTGCCTGTTGTTGTTACATTGTGTTGCCTGTTGTTGTTACATTGTGTTGCCTGTTGTTGTTACATTGTGTTGCCTGTTGTTGTTACATTGTGTTACCTGTTGTTGTTACATTGTGTTGCCTGTTGTTGTTACATTGTTACATTGTGTTGCCTGTTGTTGTTACATTGTTGTTACATTGTGTTGCCTGTTGTTGTTACATTGTGTTACCTGTTGTTGTTACATTGTGTTGCCTGTTGTTGTTACATTGTGTTACCTGTTGTTGTTACATTGCGTTGCCTGTTGTTGTTGTTACATTGTGCTACCTGTTGTTGTTACATTGTGTTGCATGTTGTTATATTGTGTTGCCTGTTGTTACATTGTGTTACCTGTTGTTGTTACATTGTGTTACCTGTTGTTGTTACATTGTGTTGCATGTTGTTATATTGTGTTGCCTGTTGTTACATTGTGTTGCCTTTTGTTGTTACATTGTGTTGCCTGTTGTTGTTACATTGTCTTGCCTGTTGTTACATTGTGTTACCTGTTGTTGTTACATTGTGTTGCCTGTTGTTGTTACATTGTCTTGCCTGTTGTTACATTGTGTTGCCTGTTACATTGTGTTGCCTGCTGTTGTCACATTGTGTTGCCTGTTGTTACATTGTGTTGCCTGTTATATTGTGTTGCCTGTTGTTGTTGTTACATTGTGTTGCCTGTTGTTGTCACATTGTGTTGCCTGTTGTTGTTACATGGTGTTACCTGTTGTTGTCACATTGTGTTGCCTGTTGTTACATTGTGTTGCCTGTTCTTACATTGTGTTGCCTGTTGTTACATTGTGTTGCATGTTCTTACATTGTGTTGCCTGTTGTTGTCACATTGTGTTGCCTGTTGTTACATTGTGTTGCCTGTTCTTACATTGTGTTGCCTGTTGTTACATTGTGTTATCTGTTGTTACATTGTGTTGCCTGTTGTTGTCACATTGTGTTGCCTGTTGTTTCATTGTGTTGTTTCTTGTTTTAGCTCTTTGTGAATTGTGTTTTTAAAGATGCTATACAAGTAAAGTCATTATTATTAACTGGAAACGTACATCAACGAAAAAACAAACGTTGTGGCTCAGAGAAGCTCGCCCTGCGTGCGTCCTCTACAGCTTCATGTACAAAACATGGTTTTGGGTCCAATCCATTTTTTTTCCCCCTCATTGGACCGTCTCGCTGAAGTTGAAGAGATATGATGTAATATTGATGAAGAGGTTGAACCACAACACCGTTGTCCGGCATCTGTTGGATCGTAGTCGTGACTCGAAAACATTCCTCTACATCTACCTCTAAACTACCATCTGTGCTCGTGCGTTCGATTCCGCCTTGAGAAGCTTGCATCGTGCCAGAGAGGCCAACGTGGAGAATGTTTACAGCACGGTGTGGTTGTTTGTTAAAATTATGATTCTCTGCTGAGGAGAAATGATACCTTATGGATTTTGTAGAGTCGTAGTGGACTTTATATAAACATGTTAATAAGAAAGTCTCTGTTTTAGATTAACACATAAAGAACTAGAACGGGCACTCGGTAGAGTGCATACCTTCGCCGCAGCCACTTCTTTGGTACTTGGCATGAGAGTGTGGGGAGCTTGATGTCATGTGAAAATTTTGGCATTAGTTGCTTGCCAATTGGATAAAATTGGCCGCGCTATGGTAAAAAGAAGATTCTGACCTTTTCATGACCTTGACCTTGACATTTGACCCGATCGATCCAAAAATCTAATGAAATAGTCCCCGGATAATACCCAATCATCCCACCAAATTTAATGTGATTCGGATTAATACTTTTTGAGTTATGCGAATAACACACACACACACACACATACAAAAAAAAAAAAATACACAGCGATCAAAACATAACCTTCCGCAGAATGCGAAGGTAAAGATATGATAATGAATAAGTTATATTCTGAGGGAATGTATTGTAAAGCATATGATAAAGACACTGTTGTATTGTTGTAACTGTATGATGCATGAGTGAGGTTTTATTGTTTAGAGATGATAGTTAGAATGGATGCCGGTGGAAAACCTGTTACTTTTATTCTGAAGGCAAGATATGAAGTTTTATTCTGAAGGAGCTTTCAGGAGCAGCAGCAGGGTGTCCGTCCTGGAGAGGGATCCTCCTCTGTTGCTCTCCTGAAGGTTTCTTCCATTTTTTTCCCCGTGAAGGGTTACTTGGGAGTATTTCCTGATCCGATGTGAGGTCAAAGGTCAGGGATGTCGTATGTGTACAGATTTTAAAGCCCGCTGAGGCAAATTTGTAATTTGTGTTGTTGGGTCGTATAAAATAAACTGAATTGAAAATAAACCTGAACCTGTCTCGGGGCTTAGGAGAGGAGCTGAGTCGGACTGTGGCCTCCTTCCTCATTCCAGCTCCACCATTAAATATTGTTAAACTTGAAATCATTGGATCCTAAAGTGGAGTTCATTTTTAGTTAAAAGTGCTTTTTTTTCGTGTGTTATCTGCTGCTTCCTGTGTGCTCCGTCACACAACAAGGCCGCGTGATGCATCGAGGTGTTAGGAGGAGGAGGAGGAAATGAGAGATGGGAACTCACCCTTTATCCTCAAGCTCTCGGGGATCCCATCCTGCAGGAACAACAAGGAGAAGAGATCACAGTTAAGATAAACCAGGAGATCACTGCATCAACAACATGTTATCACTTCATCCCCCGGAGTGAAACCGCCTCTGTTTGTGCCACACACACACATTGTGTGTTTGTACTTAGAACGTCGTACGCTAGTGCAGGCGCGACACTCGGACCCGAGGAGCTCAATAACATGCCTGACTCAATGTGGCGCATTCATCTGTTTGAATGGAGACTAACGATGCACTCCAGTTCGATATTAACTTGTCGTTACCGTGGGAATTTGCCTCATGATAATTTTCGACTGGTTTCCACTGAGTCCCTTTTTTTTTTTGTTGTTGCATTAATACAAAGTTAACTGCATTAAAAAGTTTAAAAAGAGAGCTATAAATAAAGAAAAGAAGGATAAGAGGGTTCATGATGATTCTCTACGGTTCAGCGTTATTCACATTAAAGGATAGTTTTCATCTTATTTAATTATTTTTTCACCTGTTTACTCTTATTTTTTATAATATTCCACACTCGTATCTTATCACATCCATGGACCTCCTTTATTGTGATACTGTTTTCAAACATGACAGATTCATATTCTGTTATCTAACTTATCCATTTTCACTTCATTTTTTGAGTTCCAAGCCTGAATATCCATAAATGCCTCCCAAGGGCTTCTCGCACCACTCGAACAAATTCGCAGTTTAATTTTTTTCCTCACTCACAGCGAACTGAAAGTGAACTGTGTTTGACAAAACGAAAAAAGAAAAAAAAGAAATAATGGAAATCACAGTGTAGAAACACATAATAAAAGAGCAAATAACCATGACCACTTGACTAGGTGCAGCAGGGAAACCAGCTGCATTTGGAGCGTGCATATTGATGACGCCTGTAGAAAACGGCGTTGTCAGGACAATTATTCTGAGTAGCTGCTCTCTACAAAAAAATATATATATCCATGAATACTAAAAGAAAGAAAGAAGCATTAATATTTGATTTCTCCACGGTGAAAATCTGCATGGCTCATCTTGCTGAGCGGAACGTTCAAACTCGGCATCGCAGAGAAGATGTATTATGCAACGGGTCGATAAGGAACAGTGGGCCGTGACCGCCCACCGGCTACAGCAAATCACCCAAAGAACATATGCATCTTCATATTTAAACATGCTTGGTTTGATTCTCAGTCAATTACTTTGATTAAAGTATTCAACACATATATGGATAATAAAAATAGTCTTTCTCATTGTTTTTAATGGACTCAGAAGTTCATTCAGTGGGCGACTCAGGATGCCTCGGGGTTCTACTGAAGGACTCAGAAGCTCTTTTGTTTTAAATAAACACCTTTAATTTTATTTTATTTAGATTGAGCATCTTTCTGATGTTTGAAGGGGCATCTTCTAGTTGTTTGTTTCTTGTCTGTTGTGTCTATTGTTTACTGTGTGAATTGTTGGTGGCAAATAAGTTTCCCCACTAGGAATTCCTAAACTTTTTTCTTCTTCTAATCTAATATATTATAATTATTAAATACAAGTATTCAACAGATCTCACTAAAAAGGAAATGTATCTTGACTGAAGGAGTAGTTCAACCCGCACAACCTCGTGTATCAACGTCCTTGCCATTCACTCCACATGGTCGTTCTTAAGCTGCGTTCACACCACGTTGCAAATCTTCGCGTGGGGGCGGGGCTTATCTCCGTGGCTTATCTCTGTAAACACAGTTGTCATTTCCTTCATCCACCACGCAAGAAATAACCACTAATTCTGCTTTATACTTGTTGTGGACATCCCACAAACGTATGAACATCTAACGCCCTCGTGTTTGGGTTCATAACATTAATATCATATATATATATTTATACATGACATCACCTGTAGGCTCACACAGCTCGGTGACTTTCACCGACTACGTCTGAATGACTGTCTCTTAACCCTCCTATTACCTTTGGGGTCAATGTGTAACGTCTCTAAAAAAATGATTGACATAATTATTTTTGCTTCATATTTCATGAATTTTCCTAATTTATTGGGGGACAACTGGAAAAAACATAAAATTCACATGATGATATGTTTTCAATGTTCTGTATCCAACTTGTACGCATCGGTGTTCTTTGGGGTCAATTTGACCCCAGGCTGTTTTTCACTGTGTAAAACATATAAGAAATATCAACTTTTTTATTTATTTAAAGGGCTATTTAGGTAGTCAACAAACAAACATAAAGTACCTTACACTTAAACTTGGGAAACAATATTAATTCAAATAATTTTCTGGAGGTTTTAATTGCTGGGGTCAAATTGACCCCAAGGGTAAAAGATCTTAGTAAATGTGAAGGTAACAGGAGGGTTAAGGCAGCAGCAGTTAGATTCACCAACTGTAGCCCAGACGCAACTTTTCGTAACTCCCCGAGTTGCGAAAGCGAATCGGCGAGTTACAAAAATTTGCGGCAATCGCAACCGCGTCTGTCCGTACGTTGACTTTGCACGGGATCAACTCCCGCGAACGTTTCTCCACGCTTTTGGTGTGAACGCACCTTTATTGTTTCATTAAGACACCGAGTCTGTACACTTGCATTAATAACCGGCTTCGCAAATGAGACTCTTTCATAAACATGAGCAGTGAAACACTTTTTTAACAAGTCAGAAGTTAAGTGTGGAAACAAACTGCAGCTCCGCAGCTGAAAAGCAACGACACAATGACACCACGAGAATCATAATAATATTTTGTGTCAGTAAATCGTCGGAAATAAGTCAAACGCGTGAAGAAGCAACAAGCGGCAACATAAAAATAAATAAAAACTCGAAACACGTTTGTTATATTTGTTTATTTTTTTAAAGGATAGACTCCCAGATGGTTTAATGCTGTTATTATTATCCGATTCTTAAATGCCCACTCGAAATTCGTATTGATGCTGAAATTCAAAAAGTTAAGTAAATATACGTTATTCTTCGTAAAAATTCATGAATCAATTCATCTTATTTTTTATCACATAGGCAAAGCTTATATGACAGAGCAGTTTATATATTGACTGTATCCAATGTTGTGTTGGTTATACTGTAGAATGATTTGTTTATTGTGTATGATGAATAATACAGAAGTTATGGAACTTTTCTTTTTAATTAGATCCTGAATAACAATCTCCATTTTGGTCTTCAAAACGCAATTTGATTAATTTCCCATATTGTTCAGCTCTCGACAATTCTCTAATTGATTTCTCTTTCAATTACCTTTTTAATAGATGGATTGATTGATTGTCTTCAGATCGGAGACTTTTCAGACAATGTCGAAAGGAGAAAAAGAAATCGTCAATTTCACACATTTGAGAAAATGTAGTTATTGTGTTCTCCTTTTTTGAGTGCGAATGTGCTTCAACGTTTAATAGATTTTGTTAAACTGTTTGATAAACTGTCAACTAATTATTAAACTTTCCATTTCAGCACTAAAAAGAGTAAAAACATTACGAAGGGGTTGTATGTATACGTTTGTAATGAACCACATATTCATTATCAGAGTCAAACCAGTCACAACTATTTAACATTGAATGACCTTGATGTCCGGAAACATCCCCTCAGGTGAAGAGACGCCACTTCCTCACTTCTACCATCAGTGTATCTATTTTTTTTTTAAAAGCTTAGATGATATTACGAAAACTGAAAATACCACCAAAGTCAAACGTCGTGATCTGATAACAATCGTTTTCCCCGAGACATCTGACAAAATGCAGAAATTACACCTGTGGCTCCGTGATATTTTTCGCATCCCTCGTCCCCCCTCCGGAGGAGGAGGTGACATTCAGAACGGCACTACGGGTAAAGGGAAGATGTCAAATGGGGCCTATTTTGCATATGGCAGACAGTGTTCACACTTCATTTGTTTGAAGAGAGTGATTTCCCACGGGGCCCCTGGCTGGGCCTGTTCTCTGCTGCCCCGAGACTCTGGGGAGACGACGAAGCACCCCGCTGAACAACCTGAGGTCCCCCCCCCCCTCCTCCTCCCCCCTTCCCACATCACTCTCTCTCTCTTTATCTCTCCATCCCCCTCCCCTCCCCGTCCTCTTTTCCCTCTCCTCCTCCTGCTCCAGGTCTCTCATCCCTCACTTCCTCCACAGCGTCCACTCTCAAAGTGCACTTCAAGTCGAAAAAACGTATAACTGCAAATTGCAACATTCAAGATTCAAGATTCAAGATGTTTTATTTGTCACATACACACACAGGGTGTGCAGTGAAATGAAAGTGGCAATGCTCAGCAGGAATGTGCAACAAACAACAAACACATTTACAATAAAAAACAACACAATATTTACAGTAAGTGTGTGTGTGTGTGTGTGTGTGTGTGTGTGTGTGTGTGTGTGTGTGTGCCTAAGAGGGGCAGTTGTACCTGCATGACATGAGAGAGAGAGAGAGAGAGAGATTTACAGTAAGATGGGCGATCAGCAAGGCCGCGTCTATATCTGCGGGTTCATACGGATGGATGGCGCCTGTACGCGGCTCCCCTCCTTCATTTCAAGGTGACAGGTGGACAGCGGGTGGTGGGGGTGGGGGGGCGATGAACGGGGCACCTGGCGGCAACATTGAACTTGGTTTAACCCGAGTGAGCTTCGCGCCTCGGACAACAAAAAACAAAGACACGGACAAGCCGGTTCCAAGTTCAATTCAGTTTAGCCTAATATCACAAATTACGAATTCCCCTCTCAGGGCTTTACAGTCCGTACACATCCCAGGACCAGGACCTCAAATCGGATCAGGGAAAACTCCCAAGAAGTAGAAAAAACCCTTTCATGGGGGAAAAAAAGGAAGAAACCAAGTAGGTTACTTTGTAATGCAGTTGTTAAGAGAATACATTAGTTGGAAAATCCTTCCTCACAGGATGGCAACAGAACTGTGCGTGTCTTCAAAATACTTCTCGGAACGACAGCGGAGGTCAAAACACGACGTCACATCTTGGGAGTTTGTCCCAGGAAAATAATAATCCCTGTACATATCACACTGGATTTTGTCTTATCCGAGGAGTCATTTGATATGAAGTGGTGGGGGAGGAGAGTAACGTGTGTACATAATTAGGGAGCATTCAGACAAGCTATTTGTAGTCACGGCGCTTCCACAGATTTTTATTTTAAGCCAAATGACGAGTTTTTCCCTTAACTTAACGAAGTAGTTTCCTGAGAAGAACAACGTTCTCTCTGCACCCTCATCCTGGAACGTGTTGCAGCATAATTTAAAACTCAAAGAACTGATACGACTTTTAAATTTAAATTTAAATAAATGGAGGCAGGTTCCCAAAAATGTCAATGTTTCCGAAATTAACTCTGCTATGTCACCATTTCTTAACTTTTAGTGTCTTTTAACTTGTCTTGTTCTGTGTTTTTGTTGTTGTCTGTAACTATGTGTTTCTTATGTTGCTGCCAGTCACCAATGAAAAAAAAGAAGAAGAATTTTATTTTGAAAAGACCGAATGCATTGAGAAGCGTTGCTGGCTTTCGTAGAGAAACGCACAAAAACATTTTTTTGAATGGACAAACTGCTTTTTTGGGAGATATACGAACCCGTTGCATGAGGATATGTTGAAATATCACTTCTCATTTTACTTTGAATACCATTGTCATCCGACACACGTGTCCATCATCTTTGCTATATTGGCACCACACCCAACGACCAAGACCCTTTCATTGACTGGAGAACAAAAAAAGTCCTCCATATTCATTTCAAGTATCAAACAGTAACCTGACAATGAAGAGCAAGCAGAACAGACTTTCGCCGTTTAACACCGGCATGGGCATCTTGTTATGGTTGCAGCACAGATCGGCTCCATTCAGCGTCTGCTTCATCAGCCCCTGTGGAGACTCGACAGAGGCTGCTTACCTCACAGCCTCCAGGCTGGCTGCCATCGGAGAGGAGACAGCTCATCAAGATGACTGACAAGGTTTGGGGCTAATACTGACCAGCTGAGGGGGGAGGGGGGGGAGCGTTGAGGTAATGCCGACAGTCGCATCTGAGCCACACATTGTCGATTGAGCCACTGTACATTAAGCTCTTGTGAATTTTTTACGATGTATTCCTGTTAGATTCCCTGTCCCTCTAGCTCAATCTCATTTGCGCTGCCCCCCACCCTCTCTCTCGCTCTCTCTCTATCTCATTCCCCGTTAATCTAGATTTGCCATGTGGCCAAGCCAGTCCTGGATGGATGGACGGGGGCTGTTCACACAGTTGCCCTTGCCTCCATTTTGTTTGTCCTGACATCCACAGCTTGACGTCGGAGTGACAAACTCCCAGAAATTGCTTCGTCCGGCCACCGCTGTTACACATCCGGTCTCACCATCCGGTCTCTCCATCCCTCTGTCCCGAAAGTCAGCGTGAGAAAATTAAAACCTCAATGTAACAGAAGCGACAGACCAGTAACTCTGAGCGGTATTCCCATAATAGATGAATCATAATTAGGACTGGATTCCGGTGTCCTTTTCCCGAACCCTCGCGCAGAGGATTTCACAGTGGATTTTCTGGAAAAAAAACCACGGGAATTACAGGGTATAGACCACGTGCCCAGCTGTTTATGGCCGAGTGCCTGGTGGGTGTGTGATTGAAGTCTCTGTGAGGAAAGCTCATAAAGGTCGAGTCGGATCCCGTTACCCTTGTCAAACGCTGTCCTTCAAAGAGAAGGGGGGGGGGTGGGGGGTAGCATTACCGCCACGACCGCCGGCGTATCGCGCCTCGTTGGCGGTTGAGCTCGAGGGACGTTCGGAGACGAGGAAAATGCTCGTGCAATTGTGCCACTCGGAATAAAATCTCACGTTCCATTGAGTTGAGAGGAATTCAATCAAAAAATGTGATGCAAAGTAGATTTTTTTTAAGAAGCTTATAACTGCTGCATTTTTTTAAACTGGAGACTTTTGAGTGAAAAGAAAAGAATTATTCTGAGTTGTGTGGTGACTTAACTCAGATTAGTACCGTGACGTTGATTGCAATCTTGCATTCATAAAAGTAGGCCAGCAAATGATAAATTAGCCATTCTAACCATGTTTAAGCTAGCTCTTAGCTCGTAGCTCGCGCTAGCTACGAGCTAAGAGCGTGACAGTCTAAAGATCGCTTTTTTGTCCGTGCGGCCATGAAAACGGCTTTTACAGGGAATTTGGCCGAAGAGGTTTTAAATGTCGTCCTTGTCAATCGGCATTTGTGCTTTTTTAAATTTAAGCATCGGTACTGCCACCGTTTAGGCACCGGTATCGTTTAAAAGTACCGGTTTAGCGCCGTTATCGGGGAAAAAAACAACGATACCCATCCCTAGTGTTGACAGTTGCCGTTTCTTTTCTTCCGATCTGTAGACACCGTTATCGAGCGTCGCTCATTTAACCGTATTGACAAGCGGATGACCCACGAGCTTCTCGGCAAATCGAGCCGACAGGCGGCGGAGGAGATTCTCTTCAGGCCGATGACATATTGTTGGCAACGTGGTCGTTCATTCGGCATTTGGCTAAACATTTCCACAGCTCTCTCCTGACAGGCGGATGGATGAGCGGAGTTTACCTCTGTCCTGTCACAGGATGGATTGTAAGGGTATGCAGATGCCGTGAAGACATTCACCCTTCGCGATGTAATCACTATTCGTTTGATTGGAGTGGAAAAACACACATCATTTTTGTAGCTTCTCGTCAAATTCCCGCCACACGTTGGACGTA